>NC_056744.1:1114011228-1114078728 GCF_019279795.1 Protopterus annectens | reverse complement strand
GTAAGGAAGTAGGTGAAGAAGGGAGAGTAATGATGTATAATTTAATGGAAAGGTACTTGTTCACATTCACAGATATAAGTTATCCTGGTTTTGAGCAAGAACAGAGCCAGATTTTAGCTAGCAAGTCTTTTAGTGGTTTTGAAAGATGGAAGGGTAGGTATAGTCCTGATAGATGCATGTAAGGAGTTCTAGGGATTACAAACCTTGCATGAATATAGACAATACCCAGCAAAATTGCTAGATTTATAGACAGATAGGAGTTTTTGGTCACTGAATAACATTGACAGACTGGGAACATAGTTCCATTGAATGTTTTTTAGTGCTGGACAGGCAGATGGACACTGGTTAATTTTATAGGTGGTAAGAAGTTGTTTATATGTTAGTTGATGCGGCAGTTCTAACCTATTTAGACTTTTCAGTGCTATACAGTGGTGGGCTATGAAAAGTGTACATGCTGCAAATTTAGCAACTTGGTTATAGCATTGTTCAAGTTTTAATTTTTGTGAAGCATGGAGGTTAGTAAGTATGGGAGCACCATAAAGAAGTGTGGGGAGGAGATAAGTAGTAGCAAGTGTAGCTTTAGTTGGGACGGTGAGAAAGTTTTTGGCTCTAAAACATCCTTGGTTTTTGATGATTTATTCTTATGGAATTTTGTATATGCCGGTCGAATGTAAGATCATCCACTATTACCTCTAGAGTTTGTTATACGTAATGACTTCATTGGTTGTATTATCAAGAGAGAGGACTTTCATTTTTTTCTTTTTATGAGAGAGTGATTTAGGGGGAAAAAGTAGTAGTTTTGTCTTTTTTGGGTTGATCAAGAGTTGTGAGTTATGAAGCTCTGTTACAGTGGCTGCTAAAGCTTCCTGAGTAATTTTTTGAAGGTGTACCATGTTGTCAGATGTGCAAATGAGAGTGGAACCATCTGCATATTGTATTAGGGTGGCATGTTGTATGAAAGTATATTGAGTGTTGGTGAAAATGTTAAAGAGCAGGGAACCAAGGATAGACTCTTGTAGTACACCAGTGGTGACTGTAAGGTAAGGAAAGAGAGAGCATAGAGTGCCATTTTACTAGCTGATACCTATTAGACAGGTAGCTTTTGAACCACAGAAAGGTGAGCTGAGAGACACCTAGTGAGGACATTTGAAGAATTTGCTGTGACAAACTGTGACAAAGGCTTTAGATAAGTCTAGAAGTAAGGAATAGACTAGTTTGTCATTATGTCTAACTTTATTGACAGTATCTGTATAGGTTAGAAGGGCAGTGGTAGTACTATGGGAAGGATGGAAGCCATGCTCTGTTGGGAATACGAGTTCTTCCTGATGGAGATAGTCTAGCAATTGTTTTTGAATACGTTTCAAGTATTTTGCTGAAGGGAAATCAGATTGCTATAGGTCTAAAGTTATCCATGACTGTTGAATTTCCTCCTTTGTGCAGTGGGATAATGTGCAACTTTTCCCAGAGGTGGGGGGGGGGCATGGGATTCCTGGATTGACCTTTTTATAAGGATTAAAAAACAAATAACTGATAAGGTCCAGAACTGGTATAAGTAAAATCGAAGTAAAAAATAAATAAAAAAAACACCCAAAATGGACTTGTAAACCCAAGTAGATGTATATTTAAAAATGGTTAAGCACTTTCATCTTTATTATGGATGAACTGAAACTTCAGACAGTCCTAAATTGTGGGCCAGTTACTCCAGCAGGTACTTTAACTATCAGTTCTCATTTTCGCTTCAATATCTATGATTATACGGAGATCAACATACAGCCAGCCCACCATTCATTATTTCTGTAGGGTTTCAACTTTGTCCCTTCTAGCAGGGCTAATTTAGAGCACATTTTTTATTTATTATTTATTTAACATTTGTTGACCAGGAAAGTCCGATTAGGTTCCACAGATCCTGTTTTCAGCGGAGGCCCGGGGAGAAATGCTCCAGAAGCATGTCTTTAGAATTTAATCTGGATTTAAAAATGTTTGTTCATAAACCAAATTTACAGCTAATTCTGGGCTCCAAAGATAATTATACTGGAGAGAGATATTCATTTAAAAGAAGTCTAGCCAACCCCCCCTTCTTCTTGTGGTACAGATGTTTGAAAAGCTTTGTGAAAGAGATATTTGGATGTTATTAAACAACAGACCAAAGAATAGATAATACAATCTTACATGTGAGGATAAACTTATTTTGTCATCTTTTATGAATGATAAAGAAATAAGATGTATGAAACCCAATAAGGGGGGTGGGCTTGTGATTATGTATAAAATGGATTACATCGGTCATATGAACAACTTCCTTGGGGCTCCAGAAGTGTATATCTCCGTGTTGCTTAATGAGATTAATATAGCATATCAGAGCATCAAAGTAGTACTGGCTGAACTGTTTTTATTAGATTCATTTTGCTTGAACAGAATGAATATTTAAGGGAAACTGATCCCATTATTTGTAGGATTTTTGGGATCCCCAAGCTTCACAGTAATTGTCTTGACCCTCCACTTCATCCGATTGTGGCCTCAGTGGGGTCCATTACAGAACACCTAGCAAAATTCATTGACTTGAAATTTAAAAACCTGTTTGCAACTTTTCCCCACATTATCAAGGACTTGTTGGATTTATTAGATAAGTTACATCACATTAGTTTCGATCATTACAGTTTTTTTTGCTACTTGTGATGTAAAAAGTTTCTTTTTGGTTATACCCCATGATAAGCGGTTGCAATGGTTTGATGTAACGCAAAATGAGGGGACTTTGATCCATGACTTCATGGACATAGTATTGACCAACAATTTTGTTTCATTTTGTGGGGAATTTTACAGGCAACTTTCAGGTGTTGCTATGGTGGCCACTTGTGCCCCCATTTTTGCTAATGGAGTTTTGCCGAAGTGGGAACTTGATGCATTGTTTCACTTCCCTTTATTTAAGTATTGTTCTACTTATCATTATTAAGATGATTTGCTATTCATTTAACATGGTAGTCGTGAACATTTTACTGAGCTAGTTGGCCAGATGGAAAATAGTATCAGTTTTTTAAAGTTTACTTATCAGATTGGCTTAAAAGAGATCAACTATTTGGATATTAAGTTCCAATGGTGCCCTGGTGTGGGACTGGAAACAGTGATATACAGAAAACCCACATTTTGTAACAGTTTTCTTGTTCTTTTCCAGCTATCACCCATATCATCAAAAAAGGGTATTGTGAAGAGCCAATTTATTAGCGTATCAAGGCTTACTTCTAATGATAATGTTTGTCAAAATAATTTTTGTCTTTGAAAAATATGTTTTTTAGCCGTGGCTACCTGGAAATTATGGTCAACTCCACTAAATCTGAAATTTGGGCAAAAAGACAAGGGAAGTATGGGATGATTATAAAATCTGGTCTGATAAAAAAAATTTTCCCCAACAACTTGAAGGTACATTTAATTGGAACATGATTGTTCATTATTCTCTAGATGTGAAAGGCTTTGAGAATATCATCAATAAGAACTGGTCAGTGTTCGAATGTGATGATGCCACCAAACTGTTGGGTGTACAAAAAACATCTTTCATTTATAAAAGGAAGAACAATATTAGGAACCTTTAGGAAAGATCTTCCTTGAATCCTATTCCATCTTTCCCCACCACTCAGAGATGAGGTAGATGTCACCAGTGTGATTTTATTGAGGTTAACTATAACGGGTAGCTTTTATGACAAGATATTAAGATATGGGAAGGGTGGTAGATTTAACTGTTGGTCTGAGCGGTTGGTTTACCTTGCCTTTTGTGTTTAATGTCAATCCTTTTATGTTGGAAAGACCAAACAATGCCCTGAACCAGAGGATTTATCAACATCTGTACAGTTTGCAAAGGTCAGATAATAAAAGCACCCTTGCTAGGCACTGTCTTAGGTGTGATGGCCCTGGTAAGTTTATGTTTTTGGTTCTTGAGCAGGTCACTGCTGCAGTGTTTTCTGGTGACTGGAAAAATCAGTTGTTATGGAAAGAGATGCCTTGGCAGTTAAGACTTGATGCTACCACCTCACTGGGGATCAATGACAGTATTTCAATAATTAGTGAACTCAAAAGAAGAGCTAATATTTTATAGCAGTGTTTTTTTTTAACATTTTTTGACATTTTACGCTTAAACAATTATATATATTTTGATTAACAGATATCACTTTGTCTACTAGATGGCTTTTTACAAGCTTTGTGATCTTTTTAATAATTTCTGTGTTTCTTTAAGGGCGGTGGTGTGATTGGCCAATTGTGTGGGTGTGTGCTACCTAAAGTTATTTAAAGTTTTTTAATTCAATTGTTACAATGGTTCTGATGATGCCTTAGCATAATAAAGACGAAAGCACTTAACCATTTTTAAATATACATCTACTTGGGTTCACAAGTCCATTTTGGCTCTTTTTTCTTTTAATTTTTATTATTTATAAGGATTGAGACAGGATAAGCAATGCTATTAGCTGCTATTTTTAGGCACTCACGTGGAAGGTCATCAGCTGAAGAAGAGCATGGTTTAAGTTTGTTTAAGAGTAGTTTTATCTAAGATGTGGGCACAGATTTGAGGATGAAAGTGGATGTGGTTATTTGTGGCTGTTGGGCAAGGCTGGGATTAGATATTGATGAATCCTTGATTAGAAATGCTATACTATCTATAAAATAAGAGTTGAACTGTTTTGCAGTTTTCAGTGGCGAGTTATTTGGAGAGGGGTTTGTGTTGAATTTTTGGCTGGGATGTAAGATTTCTTTAATAAATGTCAAAAAGTTTTTAGGCTAGGATTTAGTATTGTTTTGAAAGTTATTATAGTATTGTTTTTGTCTTCCATTATTTGCTTTTTAATGCAATTGCAAAGCATTCTGAAGTTTTCAAGATATTGATGTGTTTTATATGTTTGCTATTCTTTCCATACTTTGTCTCTATCTTGCATTGGCATACTACTCTTTTTGGACAGCCAGATTGCATTATTTGTTTTCAGTTTCTTCCTTCTAGGAGGTACAAGGCTATTTAGGATATTTAGAAAAGTTGTATTGATTTCAATTACAACAATGTCTAAGGGGAAGATTTTTAGGAAGTTCCAGTGTATGTGTCAGAACAGGATCTAGAGGATCAGTTTAGTGTTCTAGCATTTTAGTAGTGTCAATTAAATTTAGTTGAGGAAACCCTCATCAAACAAATGCTCAAAAACTGCTTCATTAGTCAATGACGCCTTGGCTATTTTGCTGTCTCTTAATAGTTCCTATTTTTATATGACAGAATGTACTAAATAGTGTGATATTAAATAAGATTTGCATTTCACTGTATATCTCTGTCTCTCACAAACTCTTTTTAGAGGTGTTTTCACCTCCTGCAGCTAAACATCAGCTGCTTTCAGGTCATCTCCTCATCCACTGGATCTACCAGACCTGTCGTAGTCTTCTCTGGGCTAATCCTGACCCATGTTTAGGGCCAAAGAGGAGAGTGAGGAACATGGGACAGCATCATGCTGCTGTGTGGGAGTGTTTTGCAGCCTAAAGCCCTACTCCCTTCACTCTCTCATTCTGTACCAAGGAGCTGACATGTTGGCTAAGCTGCTACAAGAGCCTCAGATATGAGCCCTGCCCTTCCTAAAGTGCAATATTCCCTCATGATTCTCCAACCTCCACCATAGTTCTGTGATTATGTAACCAACAGTGCACCCATCATCAGAAAGGGCATCCATCCTCCTTAGCTGCACCATCAAGTGGCAGAGACATTAATTAGACTCTGGTCATCTGGCCTGGAGTCAGGGCTTTATCCCTATATACCAAAGGTACAGGCTGTTTCTCTTACACATTCAGCCATACACACTTTCTTCTTAATTCACACATGTCCTATAGAACTGCAGCACACTGTGGGTCCATAATGCAGAGAGGTAGAATCTTGATAGCAACTATGATGATTTGCGTTCCACTAAAGATCCTGATCCCTAAGAAGTCATATGGGGGGATATGGACTGAATGGAAGACATTTTACCAGACTATAAATGGTACACATTTTGTACTGTAGGAGACAATCATACTGATTTTATATATATATATATATATATATATATATATATATATATATATATATATATATCTACATAAAATAATAATATATATACATCTCTTTCTCTCTTTCTCACTTGATACACACACACACACACACACACACACACACACACACACACACACACACACACACACACACACACACACACACACACACACACACACACACACACACACCTTTTGCACAAAACTTTTGAACTGCGTACTCCAGTATTTTTCTGTGATCCTTGATGGAGCAATTGCTTTTAAAATTTCTGGAACTTGTAAAATTCATGGAGATACAGGCAATTAGTTGGCATGTACTTTCTGAATATTGGAAGAAGTGTTTGGCATTCTAAGCCATTTATATTCATTACAGGAAGAATGGATGATGTGACCAGCATTTTTGTTTAGACAAGTTCTTGGATAAGCTGATGTCTGACATATTTGAAAAATGATTTCCATGCAGTTAAAGACATTGAATCATTTCATTAGCTGGCTTGTGTACCATATCAGTAAAAGGTGAATGCCTAGCCATGTCCCACAAGGGTGGCTTCTGATGCCATAGGCATTTCTCTGGAGCAATGCATGCACCACTTCACTGACCTGTGGAGGTGCTCTCTAGACTTTCTTTGTCGATGGGAAGAAGAAGCCAGAGTGAGGGCACCCATGATGTATTGCAAGTATGCTATAAATCATTATTTTTTTCCCCCTCTATCCTACCATTGTTGACTGTACAATACTGTAATTATATCTCTTTTTTTTCTACAGCTCAGGAAACTACTATAGAAAATTCCCTTCACTATGTTTAGAGATTGCTCCACCTTTCCAGTTGTAGACAGGAGAATATGCAGCTCTTATCATATACACAGAGTTATAGTTATCTTTCATCCATATTACTTTTGAGATGTGTCACCCTCATAACAATACAGACACATTAGTCAGGCTACCTAAGGAGAATGCTGTCAGCATTTTATCACTGTTGCTGGCCTGCCATGTGTTGAAGCTAGTGATGCCTGCATAGTAGTCAGTTAATATGTGTGTCATGTTCTCAGCTGGGATTAAGGTTTTAGTAGTGTGTCCATGGTGCCTTACATAGTGCATGCTGCAAGACTTTGGAGAATATTTACTACATAGCCACATTAGTGTAGGTCATTCCAATTATAGCTCATACACAAAGGACAATTACAGCCAGTGCAGCAGTTACCACACAGTTTTTCAGATGATCTGCTCAGTGCGTGTATGTAGATATATATATATATATATATATATATATATATATAAAACATACACACACTCACACATACACACACACACGCATGCATGTGCACACACACACACACACACACACACACACACACACATACACACATATTTGTTGTAGTCACTTGTGAAAATCAGTTATGTGATTTCATAGTAATATTGCTTGTGCTTCCATATTATCCTGATTATATGTTAATACTATAGTTTAATTTTATGTCTGCATTTCTCTCCCATCTTTGATTATCATCATATGTTCTTTTTAATTTTCTGGTTGCTATGTTGTATGCATTTATATTTTGTGTTTCTATACAGCAGCTACTACATCATTTCCTGAGGTTCCACAGCAGACTATCGGCCCCACACAGAAACACCTCAAGGGTCACCTGCAGCTGAGTCTGTGGAAGCCACCTTCCCATTATCACCCTCATGAGAAGCTGATAGGCCTCAAGACTTGCCACTAGTTGGGATTCACAGGCTGAGAACATGTTTTTTCCTGTTGGTGACTCTGGCTCTGGCATGAACAATGTGTTATCCACAGGCATTTTTTTAGAAGTGTGGGGGGGGGGGGGTGAGTTAATGCACTGGCACATTGCAGTCCAAACTGGCCACCTGGAAATATTCTTCTTTTTTCTTCTTCTTCTTCTTGCATTTTGCAGAGTTGCATCTCTACCTGCCACTGAGAACTCCATCAGAGCCAGAACCCAGTTATGATGGAGTACAAGGTGATGTGGACAGAGGAGTACTGGGGGGGGGGGTACAGGTTCATAGGTAATTACTAAGTTGACAGCCATAGGTCTTTTTAAGCCTAATCGTGTTCTACTGTATATAAATAACAATATAAATGAAGAAAAACACACTAAACTCCTTGCGTAGTGTTTTCACTCACCAACAGGTATCCAAGCAAATTAGATCAATAAAAAACACTAAACATCCAACCATCAAGTGATGACAACAAAATCCGCTCATGAATTTTATAGCGATGAAAGTGTTTAAACATTTTATTTATTTACATTGTGATTTTTCTGTTAAAATTTTGTTTTCATCACTTGATGGTTGGATGCCCAGTGTTTTGCATTGACCTAATTAGCATGAATACCCGTTGGTGGACAAAGACACTACATGATCCATTTACTGTGTTTTTCTGAGTTTATTTTTACTCAGCTGCTGGGTGTGTTGTTTTACTTAACAATATAAATTACCAAGGGGCATACCATTTGGTTTAGGTGGTCAAGCATTTACATGCTGCCTGTCCACTAGGGGCACAAGTGATAGTCCATTGGTATATTTTCTGATTCCACATCCACTGGTCTATGCTGCATTTAGATAGAGTTGAGGACAAACTCTACTTCACATGGATGGAAGTCTGTTCCAGAATAGGGATAGTCTCTGAGACACATACCTACGTATCTCTCCACCATATTCTGTTTATGTCACAAATAAGGCATAACTCCATTGATTGATTATTTCTAATTTTGTTTGGCTTGTGGATGTGTGGCACTCCATCAGTACTGGATCAGATGATGTCTAGTAAGGTAGGCATAGATCATCTGTCAGTAATCTCTAGGAGAATGAGTATAAAGATATGGCTTTGAGGTAGTCTGTGCATTCCATGTGGTTTATGCCTTATATTCTTTTTGTGAGGAACCTCTGGGAACATTCCAGTTGTTGTAAATACCTGTTCAGATACATAGAGAAGGAAACATTGTTTTCAATAATTGGCCTAATGAGGGACAATGACATCTATGAGCCTGAATGTCATACCCTTGAATGTAAGTTGCACATTATAGAATTATTTCCTTATAATGGCAGATGCACGATGGCCATGACCAAGTCACTGTCTGTCCATATATGTTCCCAGATTCATAACTAATTTTATTGTCTATGTGGTAATTTCCAGGAGTGGCTGTCTTTTCAAAAGATGCTATTGTACATTTTATGTCATTCAATTTTGGACCATGATTCTGGCACCAATTAGTTTGTAAAAAGTCCTCTCCCCACTGTTTTTTTTTTCTACCTTTTTGTGTCATTTTCCCACTTGTTTGTTGCCCAGTCTTTCTCATCAGGTTTATCTTCACTTTGTTTGTTAGATGTTTCCTAATCCACTGTCCTCCACCTCCCTCACTGTCTGCCAGCACCTTCCCTGTAAGTCTTGTCTGTGTTCTACATTTGTGTGTTTACCCCTACTACCTACCCTAACCCTCTTGTCATTCCTTCAACTTCCCTTCCTTCCTTCCTTCCCCACCTTATTTTTTTCATAGTGAAAATGGGCACCTGTACTACAAAAAGTATTATCCTTCCTTTTCTTCCACCATCCTTTGCATTCCTTACCTGTTTCTGTTACGTGCTTCCCTCTACTTGCTTTTCCCTTTTTCTTGCTGTCCTATATAACTATATTCACCCTTTAATCTGGAGAAAAACTAGATTTAAAATGGCATTGAGACCTTTAAGTTTGATAGCTGACTTTCTCATCCTGCCGTTCATGTGTATGCATGAATGCACTAAGCCATATCAACATGCATACACCTTCCATGTTCACAAGATTTTCTCATTGTATTACTTCACTACCACTGAGAAGATGTTTCCAATAACAGGTCAAGAGGATGTAGCCTGCTTTTACAAAGAACTAGGATATTCATGATTTGTCATGCGCTCATGTGCAGCAGACCGACACGCCATTACTTAAATTATTTTATTGTTCTAACTGCATTTCACAAATGGTTTTGCATCTGTATTTATAATGACATGCTATGGCAACAAAGCACTCTTGCTCCTATTTTGTCCTCTAAAAAATGCAAAAAACAACGCAACAAGAAGTGTGGTGTGGCAGTTTTTTTAAACTGTTATTTGTTACTTGGAATAGTGTTTTAACATTCTGTACTGCTATCCCTCCAGTATAATTCCTGACCATGCTATAAGTCTTCTTTACTGCAAAATATGAATCTTAGCTCAATCCAGAAGTTTTAAACAGTGGCTGTACATAACGGTGAAACATTTCCAAAAACAGACATCCAACAATCAATCACATTAGCCCATAATTATATATGTTATAAGCATACTCATATTTAAGACATTGTTCGAGGCTGTCTACAAGATATAACCCTGTGGTTTCAGATTTGCATGAAATGTTTCTTTTAGTTCATCTGTATTACTAGGAATAATGTTTCACACTAACAGTCCATCTTGTCAAATTCATTTATCAACAACTGTATGTAATTACTGGTTTCTTCTGGTCCATGTGCTGTGAGCTAAAGGAAAAAGTGAAAGCCCATTGATAAGCACTACAAATCTTAATACTAGGTTTATGAGGATTAATAGGTTTCATTCCCTTTGGCCCATAGAGTTGCCATAGCAACATATTTTATGTTTTGTAATTCTTTTAATGTGGTTGCCTTCTTGGTAGCATATAGCTCTATAAATCTTAGTCAGGCTTTCTAGAGTTCAAATACTGCAAAATAAGGCAATGATTTACCACAGAATGAACTAGGTAAACAAATATGAGCCTAATTGAAGTGAATTCATATTTACATAGCTAAGGAATGCTGATGTGTTTTGTGTCCTTAAGCCCTCTGAAAAAAAAATGTGAGGTAGGGTAGCTGAGATTTTACTAAAAAGACTTCCGTACAGTTGATCAAGGCTTCATTTATCCCACAGGAAAAAAGTTCAAAAATCAGAATGTCGATCACTTTTTCCCCACAGAAAATCATTGCCAGTGCAATTTCTAAGTGTGTGCCAGCAATGATTCATTTCCTTTGGGAGATTCCTCCCTTCTTCAAGTTGGGGTGACTATGGAGTTGGTATATACTAGTCTAGTCCAATGGGTATAGGAGTGCAGGGGGGCTTCCTCCCTACAAAAACATTTACAATTAAAATGTTCACCCTTCTGTGTTTGGTCGTTAGTTTTTTGGTATTTTGGACCTTCTGTTTCAGGAAATCAGTTATTCATAGTAGAACATATTAACATAGCAGTGGTGCTTTTGTTGCTTTTGCAAATGCAAATGGAGGCTAGACAAGCACTTTCAGCTAACAAATAAAGAACATGAATCCAGTAATTACTGTTGATCAAGTACAATCTCCAGTCTTTGCTTTCGCAAATGTAATTTTAATGAATGTAAATGGAAATTCTTTACTTTGTTTCACTTGAACTGCAAGCGAAGACTGGCAAACAACACTTACATTAAGTATTATTTTACTAGTAGTAAAAATAAATAAAACACATGTATTGAGTGCACAGTTATTCCCATGTATTTCTAGATATGATAAATACAAATGTTGCACAGTACTGGCATTCTAATTTTAGTGTAGTGAAAGCATAACCAGCATCAAGCCCAAGCCCTTATGCTGCTGATACAGACAAGAATGACGTTAATCTTGGGGTGTGAAAAGGACATACAGCACCTTAAATGGAATTTGGCAAGGGAGTTTCCATACAAATATATATTTTCTGATGTGCTACTTGTTCTGTTTGCATAGAGAATGAAGCAAAAGACTGAATGTAGGAGCGACAAAAAATGGTATAGTTATCTATTTGAACCTTTTGTTGCCCCATTTAACCAACATGTTTTTTGCAGCATAAGACTACAAGTATGCAAAATCCCCAGAAGTAAAGGAACAACAGGCACAAGCTGTTGATTTAATAATTCAAATAATGTATTATATTGGGGATGGATTTAAATATTGGATGGCAGACCTCTATTTATTATTTCGTGTGATGATATAGAAGAATGCAAAGGTAATAATAAGACCTCTTGGGAGACTGGAAGAAGAATAGCTGAAGAATATGGGTGAAGACAACATTTTGTGAGATGGAAAGGGAACCAAATTTAGTAGGAAGTGCAACGGTGGTATTTAGGAGAAAAGCGTTACTGGAATATGAAAGGTCAGATTTCACTGATGGGGGAAGCCATGCTCAGTGTATGTGTATTAGGCATCACACTGGGTTATACAATTAAATCAGTCTGCCAAGTAGGAAAGGAAGCCAACCTCCAGAGTGAGTAAATAAAGTCAACACTGTCAGCAAAACTGATGGGAGCTGTAAGCAATACAAAGTAGTGAAAGGTCTTGTAGCTGGTGGGGGATTCAATAAATGGCATATGGTTCATGGGGTATATCCAATGGACAAACAAATGAAGGGAAAAAATGATCATCTTCAAATAAATTATGCTCTGCAATGTGAGGGATCCATCATAATTGCCTATTGGGTTTAGTTTACTCTTTCAAATGAAAATTCATCAATTCATATTTAGTTTGAACCAGATGAATGAAGAGAATTTTAAAATGCTGTATTTTTAGCATGCTGAGATCTAACCATTGTATATTTAATTATAATACAAGTGGAAGTGCATTATTCTACTTGAGGCTCATATTCTTGAAGCCCCCCTAAAAAGGAATTGTTTAAATGCCCGATTTAGTAAGCTGAACTTGAAAAAATAGTGTTCAGTGGATGGGTATATGATGAATCCAAGCATATTATTCTCCAAAGCATTAACAAGAATGTGGGCATAGTGGAGTTATAAATGACACCCTCCCTTTGTTTATGGAGCTGTCAAGGTCTCATTTAAAATATTGTGTTCACTTTTTGAAGTCAGACTGTGAGAAGGACATCTGACTGTTGTTCTGTTGGAAAATATGATCTGGTGGATTAAGATGATGATGAAGAGAATGAGAATAATGGGTAGAAAAAAGGCTTGGCACACTTTGAACAAACTCATGCTGACAAAGTATACAAGTAAACTTTATTAAAGTTTGATAAACAAGAACTGAACACAACAAATTGAACATGTGTTAATATTATTTAGGCCTGGATTGGCAGGATCCACAGAGAAGTCATGTAACAAAATATTTTGTCTCTGTTATATCTAATCTATATATATATATATACTTTATTTTAAGTCTAGTATCATATTTACCTTACTTCATGAATGATGTGTGGCATTCAGTGACGTTTTTTCTACTTTACTATTACGCTGTGATGGAGTCTTGTGTATCAAGTCACTTCACATTACAGTGACATTGGAAGTCGCTACTTCAAAGTTCTTATGACTTGGTAGACAGCAATAAACAGCCAGTGAAGGTCAATGGATATTTTACTACTCTGAGCTTTTTGAAGGCATCTATACATGTTTATAAATGCATAACTTCACTAAATAAATGTAAATTAAGCACAAACTAGAGTGAAGAGTAGCTTTTTGTGGATTAAAACATTATGTCGCAAGTGTTGATTGAAAGGATAACAACTTATATTGGTACATACATTGCCTGATATGATACAGATGTTCGTTATTATTTTTGCTTTAAGCTATATTTGACATGGATAAATGACCCTTCCATAAGTATACATATTGCTGTGAAAGTAAAATAAATACATATTATTACACAGAAAGAAAAACATGACAACAGCATTAAGAATAAATAAATAAATAATTAAAACAATACATAAAGAACTCCTTAACATACTATATCTTGGGTGGGAGATATTCCAAAAACCTAGAAACATATATGTTTTATGGAGAACAAATACTGATAACTGCCTTTTTGTAATGATCTGAACACATAATGAGAAAGTAGTTAATTTATTATTGAAATGCTGGCTTTTACTTTAAAAGAATGCAATTTCTAACAATATCAATTAAACAAGAGACCTGCTATTCCAAAATACAAATAATATTAAATATCTAAAATTAAGAATAGAAGAAGAAAAAGGGGTAACTTTATATCATTGCAATATTAAAACTGCAAATTGTTAACTGCTTTTTGATCATGAATGTTACTGTTTTCTTTTATATTCTTAAGAAATGTATTTCCCCCAGCAGACAATGGAGAAGAATGTTTCTAAGTCCAGTTTTAGAATCATAGATGTCTCTTTGATGCCTTTATTATAGTATGGTCATCAAATGCAGACACATTTCTTCAGTATCACAGAACAGAGAAAAGCAGATGTTAATTTGTAATATATAGATGCAGAGTACATAATAATGGCTTAGAAAACAAAATACACAGATCATTTCAAGATTAAAACAAAAAAAAAAATTGTGTCTAGTCTGAAGACCAACATTTCTCTTTTGGTGTAGGTTGAAACAAGCGATTTGGTCCAGATAAACATATTATATACTTTAATAAAACTATACTACTTATAAGAGGGGGCTTACAAATAATGATGGCAATTTAGCTTGTTTAAAGGTAATGAAGATACTGATATGACTGGAGTGGTGGGAGTCTTTGAATTTGCAATTTCAATATGTGAGGCCAGAAAAACAAAAGAATCATTACTAAGACAGGAAAAGGCCTGAATTTCTCATGCTCACATTAGTATTGGGAGATTCCAGTTAACCAAATTAAATAGTGGCAGTCTGTTAGCTTTCTATGCTCAGTCAGTATAGATGACAATGCTTTATGTGATATAAGTTGTCTATAGGGGTAGATAGTTCCCCAATATTGTTAGTATGTTTTCTTTTTTATTGCACATGCTACCTATTAATACATTAAAATACAGAATGACTATGATCACTGAACTGTTAATGGTGTTCATTTGGTGTGTGTGTACCCAGTATTTTACATTGAATAATGTTGTTTGGGGCTGCATTAAATAGAGAATTGAATGGTACAGATGGGAGGACTTGGATTGACACCATGTTTCTGCTGGAAACAAAATTAATAATGGACAATCTTGGATAAAGTTAAATACATCACTGATTTCAGCCCATGAACATATCCATAGTATTGCAGAGAAAAGGGTGGTAGTAGTTTTAATTTGAAGTTTTATTAAAATTTGGAATGATTACCTCCTTGAGTGAAGATAATGGGGATAAGTAGTCATTAATGTACAATCTCCACTGATGTCTCTTGTATTGGGTGCCTACTGTATCCTAATGTGATTTTCCTTTCCCTCTCTCTTTTTTTTTTATCTTTTGTTGACCAGGTTAGTCCCACAAGGCTAGTAGCCTCTTTTTAATGGAGACCTAAGGTGGTATTTATACTACTATGAGTAGTGAGTTTATTTTTCTGTTGTTGCCACAGACAGACAGCCAGGTTGGTAGAGTGATTGCTAGGGAACTTGAGTCTTATGATCAATGATACTTTCAACCACTGATAATGCCACAACCCATTTGAGGGATTGGCTGAAAGATGTAAAGAAGTTAAATGTTTTTAATACAGTATATGCAGTTGCAATTGGCTTTGCTTATTTTGTTCCTGTAAGGAGGATTGAAAGCCAGTCCAAATAATTATTATATTAGCGGAAATAGCAATATTGATTTTAGAGTGTAATATTATTGACCAAATTACTTCTAATCATGTTTAGCCTAAAACCTAATTTATAGAACAATGGCCAAGAATGGTCTGTAAGTGTAGAAGAGTGGCATCATGATATTTAATGACATGTCCTGGGAAGACATGATTTTTACACTGGTAAAGAAACCACAGGCAAATAATAGGAGCTTACTAGTATGCACACTGTGAAAAAGGTGTATTAATTGAAAACAAATATATGTTTTTCCAAAAAGACAGTGGTTGTGAATCTTGCAGTGATAAAATGTGTAATTTGCATGTAATAAAAATAAAACATGAACTTTGGAGTATATCACTGCTTTCAGCAGAATGCAATAAAGCTGATAAAATCTAAATCTATTTGAGTGCCACAAATGTAAACACATTTTTTGCAGTATTTTTCAACTCAAAAATGCATTACCTTGTTTGGACATTAACTTGTTGGACTTTACCCTTCACTCATATTTAAAAGATTATGTAAGCAGGAAAAGTATTAAGTAGATATAAACAAAATAAAACCTATGGCATGGATTGTTGTTAGAATTTTTAACAATAGATGCGCAGCATAGAGATGGCTAGAGAGAGACAGAGAGAGACAGACAAAGAGAGAGAGAGAGAGAGAGAGAGATGTACCAGTAAGAGCACTGCCTTTTCTATTTTGATCCAGAAAAAGTTAGTGGTAGGTAAAGCAAACCCCCGGATTCATGAAGCCTGCATCAGGCGCAGGCATAGCGTATGCAGGATAACGCCAAATATGTCCGCTGAGCGATTCAGGTACGAACCAACTCCACCATGCACTACCGGCGTACGCCAGATCTACGCAGCCCTCGACATAGGTATGCAAATCATCCCATGTGCAGTGCCGCACCATGCTAATGAAGGCATACAGCGATTCACAAAGTGGTGTAGGCATAGCACAAGCCCATGGAAATGTAAACCAAAAAACACGGTTTACATTTTTCCAAACAGAACATCGGAGTTATGGAAGCGGACCAGACTCGTGTATTACAAAGTTAACATATGGCAATGGCTAAATATACAGCCAATGGCACAAGAAAAGATGCACAACACCTAAAAAACAACATTTAATATCATGTCCACAGTAACGCACAGTACAACCTCAGGGCATGTGTGTGCAAACAGGAATACAAAGGAAATATATACAAATGTCATAAAATCGCAATGTAAGACAAATCAGGATTTCACCATAATACGCAATGGTAGGCATGGCACACCACAAGCAAGGCACAAGGGTTGCCAAGGGCCCGCGACAGTGTTCGGCGCTGTAACTATGAATTAGTAGTCAATGCCATGCAAATGAGGCAGGTAATACTGAATTGCAAACGTCCCGCCGGATTAAGGATGTACCTGACGGTGCAGCGCTATAACACCGAGGAGTGTATCAGAGGTGATACATGACATCAGCAGAGGGGTGTGCCACCGTATCAGTAAGCACATTGGAGCAATGCAAATCTGGCCTGGCCGTTGCTAAGCAAAGCTGCAGGACAGGGGTGGGGAGCAAGGTATAGAACCGTTTAGCTGAGAGCACACATGGTGCCTGAAAGCGCATGTGTAAGGGGATGAAATCGTGTCCGAAACCCGGTAAGCAGATGCACGCACCATGAACAATAGCACAAACAGGAAGGTCAGGGGAAGAAAAGAAGGAAATGCCGAAGCAGGGTAATTTGAGTACTAATGAGCAATTAACACCAATCAACTCACGGCGGCCAATCAACGGCAGTAGACAAGCCTGCATGCAGAAACCTGCAAAACAGGATAGGGGAGGTATAGGATTGCAAAGAAAGGAGGGGAGGACTTGGAATGCAAAGATAGGAGAACTGTCATAGCAGAGCAAAGCAAACCCACAGTAGACTGGCAATTGCACACATTACGCAAGATAAGCCAGGTCTAGGAAAGTACAAATGAAAGCAGGCTGCTGGATGCATGCCAGCAAATGGTAGGTGTAACGTGCACAAATGTAAACGGAAGGGCAGGAGGTAATTCACGGCATCCAAATATAATGCAACACCAAAGGCAGCACAATAGTGATTCCGTTAATAAAACACAGAAGATACCCTGTAGCCACGATCGTACATACACACCCTATGACATCATCGGTGTTCACAGCAAAACAGTATAAAGTGTGAAAGCACCCAACACACACCTGTGAATTCCCAAACACTGCACCATAGGTGTAAACAGATGGGGAACTTTTAAAATGTACATGTTGGGAGCTTCCATAGCTGCAATTCATCAGCATGTGTTACAGACTGACGGTGTTGTGGAGGATGATGCCGACAACCACCGTAGGCCTCGGAGGAGGAGAAGAGTGTTCAGACCAAGGGTAACCTACCAGGGGCTACATGATCTGGAGAGAGTAGAGCATTACAGGGTGGACAGGGACATCTTACAGCAAATAGTAGAGCTGTGCCGGCCACACCTGAGAACCAGAAACAACAGAGGGGAACCCAACCCAGTGGGCACAAAGGTATGTGTAAGCTTGTGAATACTAGCCACAGGTACCTTTCAAAGGCCAACTGGAGATATAATGGGGATCTCACAGGCATCGGCATCCAGGGTACTACACCAGTTCCTGGATGCCATGTTACCACATGCCAATGAGCATATATACTTCTCCCGAACTCAGGAGGAGTTGGCCAGCAATATGCGTCACTTCCACCATGTGGCAAACTACCCAGAGGTACTGGGTGCAATAGACTGCACGCACATACAAATCAAGTCACCACCCAGTGAGTATGGTAGGTGCTACATAAACCGCAAGGGATTCCACTCCATCAACTGCCAGGTTGTGTGCAATGCCCAGGGCATTATCATGGATGTGTGTGTTGGCAGCCCTGGAAGCTACCATGTCTCCCATATCTGGCATGCCTCACAGCTGTATCAGGTATTTGTCAGGGGGAACATCCCACAAGGCCACCTTGTGGGGAATGCTGGCTATGCACTGGAGCCATGGATGATGACCTTCATCAGAAATGCACACAAACCAATGCAAGAACGCCATAATGAGGCACATGCACAAACCAGAATCATCATAGAGCGTGTGTTCAGGATGCTGAAATCACGGTTCCAGTGTTTGGACACATCTGGTGGAGCCTTGCAGTACTCTCTAGGCACGTGTGCCCACATCTTCATAGTATGTACCATGCTACATAATATGATCCTGTGGAAACAGCTGCAGCAGGGTCAAAATGGGGAAGGGCCTCACAGCCCACCGTAATTGCCAAGGCCAACACAGGCACAGAGGGATCCAGACCACGGACACACTGTGCCAGCCCCAGTAGGCAGACAGAGGCGTGCCCAGTATGCCTATGCCTTGGCAAAGAGGGAACATATAGCACATACCTTGACAGTGTAGGCTCCCACGGACTGACACCCCTCCCCACCTGCACACACAGTAAAATGGATGGCACACAAACATGACCACGTGTAAATTGTGATGTATAGGTGGCCCACTGTGGAATCCTACATAGGCAGCCCTCAAACATTGTACACGCAACAGCCATTGGAACACGGAAATGTCAACACCTGAACAGTAGATGCGCCTATCAGCATCTGTCGGTGCTGTGTATATAGGTTTTCAGGTACATCGGTAGATACACGCCCAAACGCCCGATTGTCAGAGGCAAAACACCAAACGGGGCAAACAGTGACTCCCGTCACCACAACATTGAGTAAGCAACTGTCGCTTACTGGAGCAGAGGCAATCGTGGGAGCACATGTGTGTAAGCACTGTCCTACACACACTCATCACAGATTCCTCGCTGCGTTAATGAGGTGCTCCACAAAATGTAATTATGGATGTTGTGTCAAGGCAGGGGATGTACCCATGACAGGCATTTGTCACCCCAGCATGCTGCATCCACGGTCGTATGAAGGTGTAGCACATTATTGGGTGTAGCTAATTGTGATATACATACCCAATGCCGGAGTACAGCCAGTAAATATCACATGGACATACCATTAACTGGACTCATCAATTTGTAAACTAACGGAGTTGTCCATGTGAATGTAGTGTGGAGTAACTGCTGTAGTGTACTTCACATACAAAATGACATAATACGTGTACAACCCTTAGATGTCCAAGTGGTACATGCAGTGACTGTCGTGCATGTTCCTGGTCCCACGTCCCGCAAGGGATGTAATGTAATACCGACGGCACGGGTAATGCATTCCAGATGCAGGTCATCAGAATATGTGTAGCACACGTTAGCGGGAATAAGCGTTGCCCACAGCTGGTAAGCGATGTTTAAATATGACTATACGGATATGCGTGAAACAGGGCTAAGCTTCACCAACCACTGCACAGATCACGGTCAGTGATGTACAGAACAGGTGAAACCAGCATTAGTCACCCCTGAACAAATATCGCCTGCTCTGAAGGGTAAAACGACCACTGCCAGGAGTGGAACAGGCAATCATGTATACAATCACCCAACACTATTGCTAGCCAAGATGTACATACGGTAGGGTTGCCACATTTCAAATGACCAATGTGGGACATATGCCAGATGTCTGCAGGACGACACATACACCCGGCCAGTACGAAAACCAGAACGTCAGTGTTTTGCATAGATAAAAAGCTTATTCTAGTAATGGTCGCAGGTACGTGTTCAGTGTCCTGTAACTTATAGTTGGGTCAGATACAGAATAAGTGTTTTATGCAACTATTACATAAACTATTGGGAATATGTTTGTCCCAAAGTCGCAGGACATTTGCTATGTTCACAAATATTTCGCAGGACACAACTGCACAAAGAGGGTCTGTCCCTTGCAAAGTGGGATGGGAGGTAATCTTAACCTATGGCAGGTGTGTAATGTGACAGGTACAGGCACAAATGTGCAGAGTCCAGGAAACACAGTATACATTGACAAACACACAATGAAAGGCGTAGCGTGCCTGTCACCACCCCTGTCCGAGATATGTATGTATATATATATATATATATATATATATATATATATATATATATATATATATATATATATATCTACACATATATAATACAGATAGAAAGGACGATAGTGTGATATATGTCGATATATAAGGTGTCACTGACATCTGCAAATATATAGATAGGTCAACGACATTCAAAACACCTTTGAGGTACAAACTATGGAACGTGTCACACACCGACACGCATAACCAGGAGGCTGAAAGACAGAAAGGACACAGTACTGGAACAGTAGAACCGCGAGCAATATGATGAAAGTAAGGACATGTAGTCACCGCTGCCGGCGGTGCGGTCCACGTAGGTACCGTGTATAACTGTGGTTGTGAGTGATGTAGCCTGTGTATGTGTGTGTTAAGGGTGCCATGTGTGTTCCCATGTGACTGTAAAGTGTGTGTCTGTGTGTGTGTGTGTGTGTGTGTGTGTTGTGTGTGTGTGTGTGTGTCCACATCATGTGTCTGTAGGTGGCAACTCGGAGGTAGATGATTACGGTAGGTGCGGGTATAGCTAGCCGTAGCCATGCGGTAAACACCTGTCCCACATTGGGAGGGACAGCCCCCCCCCCTGGGCAGGTGTGTCCTGACATGAAACATTACAAAGGGCAACTGTCCAAGAGTTTAGGACGTTAGTATGTCCCAAATATTATGCAATAGTTGCAGGAAATACTCATGCCTGTATGTAAGAAATGGAAATGTTACATGCAAACCGATAAGTAGTTAAGGTCCAAGAACAATTGGTATGTAATGAGGATAAAAGTATGTGCTATCCTGTGTACTGACCGTGGCCATATGTCAGCCTGTAAACACCACTGTGTGACCCACAAATGTCCAACTATGGCCATATGAAAAGGTGGCAAGCCATGTCACAGAGGGTCTGACACCAACACCATTGCAATGACTGCA
Source organism: Protopterus annectens (assembly GCF_019279795.1). NCBI lineage: Eukaryota > Metazoa > Chordata > Ceratodontiformes > Protopteridae > Protopterus > Protopterus annectens. The sequence goes on along the minus strand of NC_056744.1, from coordinate 1,114,057,298 downwards.
AATATCTGGGACAGACATACACGGGATAGCGGTCATTTAGAAATATCCCTGCACATATCGCCGTACATCCGGAGGTATGGAAGTATCAACCTCACCTGCATACCATATAGAAACCAATTAACAACAGCCCAAAGTAAATTCCCGTAACAGAAGTCTATTAAGTGATAGCACTGTAATTAGGGAAGGGGCCCACACACATATATATGGACTACGTAGAAATGCAAGCCCCACAAAACCGTATATGCTAAGTACACCCGCCTACATCCCCCACACTGGAAACAATAGCAATACAGACCGTAATCAGAGCACAAACATCCAGTTAGTCAATTATATCTGCTGAACCGTTAACATACCCTGTGAGAGACACATTTAAAGGTGCCATGCAAAATTGTATCCATCGTATAACGGAACAAATGGAGATGTTACAGGTGTTTGCAATAGTCTGTTATCAGACAGGTGGGATGACAGGTACAGTCACAGGTAAAACCACATACTCAAGCCATCACACACAATCCATGGGGGACATGACTCCAAAATACACTTGGCTCTACACATAGTAGTTGCAATTACACACAACAAAACACAATACAGGCCATCTCCCTGAAGGCAGGGCAAATGGCCAACGCCCAAGTGGAGAATTCAATTATACCCCACTGTTGCCACATAATTGGTGAATGGAGTAGCTGCACAGCTGAAGTGCATGTAATTAGTCACACTGGAACACCAATTGGTGGCAGTAAACCACATGTTGCAGGTATTGACGTATATAAGGATGACTTGCCAGATATGCAAACTGTATGCTCATACCGTAAAACAGTTTAAAGAGTGATACAGAAGAGCGAGATAGAGATAAAATACTGGAACGATATCTGTAGAACACTAACTGTATGTATAGCATGTTCTGTATTAAGTTATGTCAGTGTATGCATAGCCTGGTTTGCAGTAATTAAAAGTGTCCACCATGCATAAAGTGGGGAATGGTATTTATGTAGTGATGTCTTGCTGATCATACTAATGCTTGTAGAAGTTGTGCGTCCAGCAGTGGGCCACAAGGTAAACAGCACAGACACCACAAGGGATGCAACATGACGGCTTTAAACAGAACAATGTCATACGACCTGCCGTCAGTGGCAGGGTATGTCCAATAAGTATGTGCCATAGCAGGGGATAGTATATGTGGATATACTGTAACAGTATGCATGTGTATGGGCATATAACGTCAATGACATGTCCAAGGTGGTCCCTCAGTGCAAGTATGCTTTGAATTATGGGATACCATGTAAAACATGTGTAATGTATAGTACAGTAGATTGATATGTCAGATATGCTACACAGGAGAACAGGCATATAATGCATACCAAAGGTATTGTATAGTGATGTGAGTAGTATGTAATTAATTTATGTATAAACAGTTATGATGAAATAAATAATGTAATCCACTCTGTGCATTTGCAAAGGACGCAAACATTACTCCCATACTAGAATAGCAGAAGAGATGTGACAGACAAACAAGAACATGATTGATGTGTACAATAAAGGATACATATGGCCTGTAGTCACGGGACATTGTAATAGTGTGACAGCTAATCTAAATGGAAGGGCTATTCCAGTAACCATGCACAAAGGACATGTAATAGCTCCAGAGGTTCATAGTGGGGTACCATGCAGTCTGGCAAGTCTATGTGTAACAACAACTACAGTGTGCACACCAGTGGCACCTCTCTAGGGTAGTGTCCTGTGAACAGAAGAGCCATGTGTAACCTGCATCTCTGCACAGTACAGCCACTGCAGTGATCCCTGACGTACATGTGTCCACCATCCACCAAGCGAGGTATCACATGAACACTGCTACTGACTGTCCATGCGTGATGTACATAGGAATCTTGTCCCAAAGCATGGTAAGTGTCCGGTCTGGGAATGCAACCCCCCCAAGCACATGCCACACACTGTCGCGTGTGTGCACATATCCATGAGCATCATGCTCATAGTGGTTATTGTTTATGTCGCGTATGCAAAGTATATCCATTAACATATTTGCAGACATGGGGCCTGTCTTTGCAGCAGAGGTCCCCCCTGAGTATGTAGTCCGCAAATGTGTACAGACGTGGTGTCTGTACATCAGCCGCAAACGTTAACTGCCGTAGCTCAATAAACGTCATGGCGTTTTAATATTGAGTTATGTAAAGCTGTTGTGTAAGGTATACCCTAAGCGGGGTGTTGTACCCATGGATGTGTGTATAAGTTTGGTGTTCAGAGGTACAATGGGTGCCTATGTACCAGCTATACACCCAGTACAGACATGTGTGGACACGTAGAAGGATATCCATGCCACAGTGGCAATGTGGTAATCACAGGAGTGTGTGCGACATACATGTGTTTTACAAACATGTACAATGTGACATGTATGTAGGGGACTAACACCTATGTGATAACCAGTGGGTGGATGGTGTACTGCAAAGGTGATGTTCATTCCAAGTGTCATGCAGGTTGAGGCCATGATGTTCTTATCGGTATCCGTCACAGTGACACCCGTATGGATGGGGTCTGTATCAGCTGGTGGATCAACATTGGTGCTTGGTATGCAGTAGTCTGTAAAGCTAGGCAGGGAAGTCCCCTCAGTGGTAGCCTGTACCTCAGGGAAGCATCTACCGAACATGAGGGCCCCATGACTGAGGGCTGTGGTATGCCAAGTGTAACTGGAATGCAGTATGTGATATGGTATGCCACCCTCGGTGTCTGTGTCCCGTCCATTAATCACTTTGCATAACATCCTGAGACATATGTTGTGATGTGCAGGTGGATGTGTATGTTGGCAATACCAAAATGGAGAACGGTGCTGAAAGGCAGCGAGAGGACAATGTAGGTTGTGTGGACCCCCGTGTCATCATCAACTACTCTGGTGACTGTATGAAAGGTGTTCAACAGGTGTAGGAGACATGCTGTGGCCCCAACAAGACCAACCCAGCTGGCATCAAAGGACCGGAGCACAACAAAGACTCAGTGAATGATGTCCATGATGATGTGCCCTATAGCCATGCAGAACAGTCCAGTGAGGTGTGTAGGGCAGTAGTTCCAGTCGTGCATTGTGGTGCCACCTGTGTGGAGTGTAACTGTCGCTGTGTGCCAGTCAGGGGCCACAATGTCTGGTACATGGCTATTACTGAATATGGTGTCCCAGTGGGGAGACATGTCATTTAGAGGTCTGTGGACATCACAGCCTGAGATTTTGTAAGGTGACAAGGGGCCAGTGTCCAAGGACATATAGAGTGCAGTTCAGTACTGTGTAGGTGTGACCGCAGGTACACCGCAATGTTCCTGCAAGGAATGTGGCCCCATAGGGAGTGAGAGGGTGTAATCTTAGCATTGAAGCCATCAGAGAGCATGTTGCCAACATCACCTGCTACTATCATGTTCCAGAGTGACAGTTGTATGTGTGAGTAGATGTGGGTATTGCATACAACTACTGACATACCACCATAATGCCTTGTGGTACATCTCAGAATGTGTCGCAGTAATGTGTACATAGCTAGTTATGGAGTATGTGATGAGGGATCCAGTGGCCCTACCAATGCTGACCAGTGAGTTACCCCACCCATGGGAATGTACACCACTGTGCAACAGCCCCCACCTGTTTTTGTAAAGTATGTCCATGGAACCGCACCCCCAGAGTGTCGTCTGTTATCTGGTGTGTATCATCATGGCTCTGTGTGGAATAGCATGATCCATATTGTCGTGTACGTGCTAATGAAGTGTACTGGGGTATGTCTCAGTGTTTGCATGTGCATTGTCCACCTGCACGTGTGTCATGACGTCAACTACCACTGTCATACAACATCTGTAGTAGGTGTTGTAGTACTCATCTACTGTGTATGCCGTGAAGTGTGTGGTGCCGGTATGTGGCTAACAAGGGTGAGTAACATATGTTCGGATTCCACCAATGAGGAGATAACCCCAGGTGTGGAACAGCAGTCACATGTTGGTAGTGTCCATGTCAAGGATACTGTTAGTCTTGGAGGTGGTGTGTATGGGTCGAACCAGCCGAGCAGAGGTTATGACTCACAGACAGCGTACGCCTAATGTTTCGGTGCATGTACGGCTATCACAGTTTAGTGTGGGTTACTGTCAGTCTCACATCAGTAGCAACTGTCCAGTACACCATGAAATGAGGTTTGGTAACCGTGGGTTATGTTGAATCCGCAGCTGGTAATACTGTGCATAGCAGTTCCAGACACAGTTATTTGCATGTGGAGCACCTGTGATGCATTGTGCTAAGTAACCAGCCAGGATGTGTGTACAACATAGTGGAATATGGGGACACCTCAGCCGTGGGTGTGCCAATCCAGGTACATGCCTGAGAGGTACGGTCTGTCTATAACCAGTCATTGCAGGTGTGCTCTACAGAGCCAAGAGGCAGGTCCCAGTCACTGCAGAGATATTGAAGTGGTGCAGTATCAGGTGTGAGCCAAGAGGCAGGTCCCAGTCACTGCAGAGATATTGAAGTGGTGCAGTATCAGGTGTGCCTTGCCTGCATGCGTCACAGAGGATGATGTCAAGCATTGTGTGACATGACCACATGTTTCACTAGCCAGTTCCTGTTCTGGTGGTGACTGTTATTGGACACTGTGCAAGACAGGCAGTATAAAAGCAGCAAGAGTCCAACATGTGATCCATACTCCCAGGGCTGACAGGTGCAGGTGAACTGTGCCACAGCATCATGTTGTTTGACTAGGTCTGTCAAAGTGGACGTATACCAGACGCCTGTGGAATGACAGCAGAAGCATGGACAATTGTTGGGAGTGACACAGTCGCTCGTAGTACAGTGGTAACAGGTCCGGATGACCGCAAAATGCTCCCCAGGGCTCAGACCACACCATCAGGGCTACAACACTGGTGGGCTATTGCATGTCCCTGCACATGTAGTCTGTGCCCTGAGATACAACTTCAGTCACACAAACATGGAAAATGACAGTCACATCGTACCTGCTGAGTTGTGGCATGTGTGCATAGGTTATGTTGCAGAACCAGTTACTTGACAGCAGGATGTAAGTGACTATCGTCTTGTGTAGCCTGCTGAGTGGAACAGCAGTGTGACCGCCGACAGTCACTTATGACAGGTGTGTTGTGTATGTTATGACACCCTGTTGGCTGTATGTGATTGGCACACATGTCTGTGGAATATAGGTTAGTGTGGTTGTGTTTGGCGATGTGCGCTGCCGTTGGTACCCACACAGAGTATGGAGGGGTACTGTACAAGGTGTCTCCATATGTGTGGCCTGTGGTGGGGATCATGTGGGACTATGTGATGAGTGGGGTGTGTTGCCAATGTTGCACATCCCCACATGACTGTCAGGTGCAGTCAGGGTTGGTGACAGTATAACCCCCAGCAGGGCTGCATATGTGCATCCCCCACAGGCTGTACTGTTGTACGTTGGGAGGTGTGCATTGACTGCGCACATGAGAATAGCTCTATTGCCACATGTACAACATAGTCATCATAGTGACAGGCAATAGCACTGGTACGTGCCAGTTGGACATGCCTGTATATAAGTGGTATGTGCCAGGTGGACACGCCGTATAAACCACCATGTCTCACGAGATACGTGAGTGATGTGTGCATGACAGCTGTTGTACTGTAAGCAAGCTGGATATATATGGACAGACAGTGTACCTGTGAGGACTGGTGTGAAATGGGTGCTAAACTAAGCAGTAGCTCATAACATGCCAAGAAGCTCTGAACAAGTGCCGAGCATGCCCATACATTACAGATAGGGTGTTGGATAATATCAGCCCACAAGTGTTGACGAGAGTCATGATTGGTGGCACCGCATCAGAACACTGCCGGGTATGGTCTACAAGTCCATGAACCATTATCAATGTAGATGTTAGCAGTACAGATGTACAAGACAGTACGGATGTTTGACTACAAATGCCTTTGTATGTCTCAGGAGTGTTCTACTAGTGGCCTGCTGACAGACTCACAACTATTAAAGGTGCTACAGTGAAATGTGCATATCGCACAGTGTCAGCTACAGTAAACCAGGGTTAATGTGTTGTACCCCACCCGCATTGTAGCCCATACCACACAGACAAATGTCAGCCATCTGTGTATGTGAGGATGTGAATGGCCATGACCTATGGACAATAGTTGTCACAGAGTTGCAAACAACATACAGAATGGGCTGTGTGTGTGAGGTGTGTGACATATGTGCACATTCTGGTGGATGATATCAGCAATGACACCACTAGGGGAATAACCCTGTACCCATTAAGTAACACCTAGGCTGTGGTCAACATTATGAACACTGTGTTAGGGATGGTGTTGTGCAGTACACCTCCCTGAGCTGGAGACGTCTCCCTGGCCCTTTAGGTAGTCATCCGAGGTACCCATGACATGACAGGGTGGTATCCATGAGCACAGAGATCATTGGACAGGCATACACAGCACCCATGTGACCAATATTGGAACACATATCACCCTCCAGGGGTTGGGCCCATGTGTGGATGGCCGATACCAGCCTCCACAATACTCACCTCAAGTATGCAGCATGTTATCTACCTTGCATACAGACATATGCCACACTATGCTGTTAGACATGCTACATGTCCATAGCCTGATCTGAAAGACATATGTCATAGACAGCCACCGTCCTATGACTAGGATGGCTACATGCTGGACAGATCCCTATGCCATACCTGTGACATACTCTCGCCATACCATGCAGCCCTGTCCACATAGCTGCACATATCATCCCTCTCATACATGGTGTGATGGCCGTATGGTAGATGTAGTATCAACTATCTGGATCAGCAATGTGCCACTGATGCCCCTTGCAGTGGCGTAATGGGTGTCGGATACAGCTAGGAAACCCAGCCCGTACATGCTATAGCCGATAACCTTACCTGTGAATGATGTCCGACTAGCCATTGTCCCATGTCTATCACATGTGCAACACAGGCAATCCGTGGCAGGAAGTTGAACAGCTGTACAGTGCAGTGTAGATGTCTATGGCAAAACAGATGCATGTACAGGTTTCCATGCGTACTTGGTGCATTGCCACTGCCCAAGTCAAGTAAGGCTGTGTCTGTGTTGATATGTGACATATACACAGCATCAAGGTCAACAGCATTACCGTGGATACATCAGGCATGTGTAGATAGGTAAGAACACCAGTGCAGGTAAACAGACATGCCCACATGAAGATAGATGTCACATGCAGTAGGAACACTAATGAGGTGACACACATATATGGGGATGATATCCAATGCATAATGGGTGTTACATGTGTGTGACACATACATGCCAGTTGTTTTGGTGTCATGTTGATTTGCAAAGATAATTGTGCAGATGTACTAGAAATGTATGTGCAGCAAAATCACTGTACATGTCTGTAAATGTGACCTGTCACCTTCATCATGTCTTACAGATAATGCCTCGTACACGCCTACCAGCATACAGCTGACAGGAGGATGATGTCGTAATCCCGTACCTCCATGAGAACTACGAGGTGTTATTTAGCCATGTGCCACAGCACTCACAGCAGCGAGACGACCTGTGGCAGGATCTTCGCAGGAGGGTCAACGAAGTGGGTGGCCACAACCACACCTACCAGCAGGTGCATAGACACTGCATGGACTTGATACGTCATGCAAAACAGCGTGCCACTGCAATCGCCAGGGAACAAGGTGGAACAGGTGGTGGGCCACCAACCCAGCCTCCACTCACACACACAGAGGAGCTACTTGCCAGTCTGGGGACACCCTCAGAACAGCTCCCACAAACACTAGCTGCCATCGTGGAGGTAGGTGTCTCCCAACCAATGAGCATGGAGTTGCCTGGTAAGTCAGTATTGAACATATGGCCAGTATATCCCATGTACGTGCATGTGTCAGTGTACATCATGTAATGTAACAACATATGCAAGGTATGTGGACACACATGCTTCATGCTACATTATGCTACTCTGTTTATCCACCATACCTCTGAACTGTACAGGTATTTGCAGGATGTCCAGATGTCTGCCTCATATTGTCGGTGTGTTCCCCTTAATATCTGTCCCTTTCTGGCAAATAGCTGAGGAATGGAGTCATTAAATGATGACATACATTTGTGTTTACGACTGCACATTCAGTGTTAAAACCATGTGCATGCAAACCTATTAGTCTAGCAAATTTCTAAGTTTGTAAGAGCAATATGTCACAGTTGTCCCTATTTGTCCCCCATCTTAGTAGGCTTTGTCCGCATTTATTGTTCTAAGAGGTTGAGAGGTATGGTATGCACACATGTGCTTACTATATGCTATTGTACAGGCGAATGTGTTAACTTGCACTGTGCACCCTGTGGCTGTCATACAGTCATGGATAATGTCCATACTGCTGTGTCACCCTATACAGGTACCTCTGGCTTGCCACACAGACAAGAGTCCATTGCAGGTGAGACTGTCATCGGTATCAGGCATGTCAAAGCATAGATCTATTCGCCATGTGGCCAGTTAATACATGGATATACAGGTCGCATCACCCATCATCCACACAGGCCACCCATGTGCAATATATACAAATGAAATGACACACAGACATGAAACTAGAGTATTTGTCATTGCAACATGTGTGCCCAGCTGTGCATACAATGGTGGAGGTGTTCTACAATGGAGGCATATGTACTATACAGTGGAACAAAACATGTGGTACTCAAACCAGTACTGCACAGTGAGCAGTGATATGGGCAGACCACAGGCATCACCATTGTGTTATATGCCCCTGCAATGGGTTCACACATTGTGATGTTCCATCTGACATGTCTCAGACATGTAGCGTTTTGGTTGCAATATTGTCACAATTTCCCATAACCCATACCCCACATACCACACATACACCTGTTGTCTGCATAGCCCTGTGGATAGTGACATATCCAACATCTATGGGTGTATGTCATATGGGACAACACAGACATGTGTGATAGACGGCCATCACATACATGACCAACACATGTGCACACATGGCCATAGGGTATGGCCAGAGACAGGTAACCACACAGTAGATGGGATGTGGATACACCCTGTCCCACTTTGTCCACACATGGTCCAATTACAGCCATACTAGACCGATTGTACTGGTGATGTGGTACGCTGCACATCTTAAATGCCTATGCACAGCTAGTGGAGGTGTCAGTGACGTCCACCTCATAAGATGTGTTGAACATGACATCTGTGTCATAGCATGACGGTAGTCACCTTTACAGATTCCACTGACAGTAACACCAGGCCATAGATACTGTACTTTTCCCTTGTTGCCGTAGGACATCACTGTTAGCTGTGCACCTTGTGTGCATGGTACATCAATGTCATGTGTGAAATGGTGATGTGACAGGTCTATGTGTGGACATGGTTGCCAGGCAGCTAACACTCTGTAGTCATCGTGCAGGGGTGTCATCTGTATGTCCTCCAGTGACCTATCACATGACACAGCATGGTTTGGTGTGTATACACCTCAGCATCGTAGGTCACAATCCACAGGTATGTCATGGGTATGCACGCAGTTCTGGATATGCAATGCGTACATATCATGCACTGTTTAGCAATATAGACACCTCATGATGCCATGCAATGGCACAGTATCTGTACTTCACACTGTACAGCAATGTAGATGGCTCACAGTCCCCTACCATGCCCATGCACATTTGCTCAACATGCATTCTATCTGTAGGGCATATGGACAACACCACAATGTGATACCCAGCATGACACTGTACATGAGTCAGGGCACCATTGTGTCAGGCATGCATGCATGTTAATGCACACGTCAGCAGATTACATGTCAAGGTCACGTCAGCCATGTGTACTGTTATCCTGTTCTGGTCCACATGGTGTATCACGGGGATGCATGCATACTACCATGATTGTGTGAATTGCATGGATAATGATATGACACCTGCCTGCTGTAGTGTGCATTCCAGGGGGTATGCTTACAAACACTATTGATGTCTGAGCTGCATGATGTCAGCTGTATCACAAGCATGCTGCATGCCATCTGTCATATCACATGCATGGTGTGTCAGTGTGTGTGTGTGTGTGTGTGTGTATATGTGTGTGTGTGTGTGTGTGTGTGTGTGTGTGTGTGTGTGTGTGTGTGTGTGTGTGTGTGTGTGTGTGTGTGTGTGTGTGTGTGTGTGTGTGTGTGTGTGTGTGTGTGTGTGTGTGTGTGTGTGTGTGTGTGTCAGTGTGTGTGTGTGTGTGTGTGTGTGTGTGTCTATTGTAATTTAGAGTCTTTCTTTGCATTCACAGGTGATGTAGGTGCGTTACCCTCCTGCGGTCCATCTGATAGTGTCCTCACAGATGCTAGCAGTGAAGAACATATGCATGAGGTACAGACAGGGATGTCAGGGGCTGAATCTGTACCAATGGTTGCCATCCCAGCTATGTCCCCCTCTTCCCCGCACACAATTCAGTTGCCAACACATACCGCATCAACAGTGGCCATACAGGAAGGACAGTCAGTGTCTGTTAGCGTTGAGCAGGAATGCGTGGTGGCTACAGAAGGTGTGTCTCCACACCATGGTGGCAGTGTACTGACTGCAGATGTGCCACATAGGCATGTGGCTGGTGCTGCTCGTAGGAGGACCTCTGGCAGACATGCACCTGCAGGACATAGAGCAGCAGCTGGAATCACCAGACGCATGTTCCAGACTGTAATGGCGGCACAGGCACGTGCCGAATGGCAGAACAGAGAAGGGCAGAGGCTGCAGAGGGCTGCTATCAGTACCCTAAACAACAACATCCAGGCATTGGCAGGTGCTCAACAGCAGATTGCTGATGTTCTGGACAGGCGATTGGGTGACATGGTCGGAATCCTTGACCATGGCATGGCATTCTGCGAGCGTGAGCTGTCTGTGCTGGAACATCTGGTAGGGGTGAGGTGTAAGCCACGTGGACGTAGGCCAGCTACACCACCTAGTGCAGGTCAACGTGAGCGTGCCACCTCACATGGCCACTCCCATAGTGCCGGTAGCAGTGCAGCTGGTGCTGCGCTGTCCACACCAGGACACAGCAGGCCACATGGACGTGGCCCTGGACGTTCCTGGTGGCGACACGGTTCCAGTGGCCATGTGTCATTGGACAGTAGCCATTCTGCCTGGTAGTGCCCGTGTAACCCCTGGCAGGCACAGGACACGTGACCGTGGCCAGTCACAGTGAGCTGTACAACCTGGTCTGTACAATCTGGAGCTGTTGATAATACCCTTGTGTAGGCCTCACAAATGACAGAACTGTGTGCACACATACATGCACACAGCAAACACAACTGTAGGGCTCCACAACACCCACATGCATATGGAACAGACATGTCCAATCAAATCACCGGCCCTTACCCACACACATGATGTCATCCATTGGTGCAGCCTATGCCCCTGGCAAACAGTATCACCCTGTGCATATGATGAAGCCTGTGCTGCATCCCTGTCATCCACACCATCGGTGCAGGGATATGCTAAAATGGTCTGATGCACAGGGTGAACAGAATAGTGAGAGGTGTATCTAATATTACTTGTATATGCATATTGAGGGATGTGTATGTTGCACTGGTTGTGTGTGAATACTGAGAGATGTCTATGTGACATCGGTGGTGTACTGTCAACATGCACCAGTCATACCATGTAGTCCAGGTGCAGCATGCATTGTGATATGCTCACAGTATGTGTCTCAGTTGCAACAGTAACATGTTGGTAACGATGCCCTGGTTCCCTCCTATGGTGTACTGGCATGTGCCTACAGGTAGCAGTGTTTGCAGTCCCCCATGTGTAACTGTGGAGTACTCACAGGCATGTATGGCAATATCAGCATGCTAAACGTACCATCAACCTGGCTGTTGGAAAGTCGAACATGACACAGATGTCCGCACATATACTGCACCTGAAGCATGTGTTCAGTTGAACAGGCTACAGCAGACAGAGATGTGACATACATACCAGGAACATTACAGGTATGTTGACATGGTGCAGGGGTTGTACACAGTGGTCTGGCCAATGATGACATTAGAGGCCACTTGATAGCATGAGGCCACACTGTGTAGCAGTTATACCCTGTCACAGTACAGGAAGATGGCCACATTCACGGGGTCTACAGCACTATAACGCACACCCCATAGTGTTGAGATGTGGACCCTTGCCTATGTGGTCATCATGCTCACAGTACTTTGCACCCACACGACGTGGCACAGAGAAGGAACATGCACAGGTAGCCAGTACAGCTGGGACTGATGGCATCAACAGGGTAGTAGACTGCATCACCATGAGGGGTTAGTCACCATGATGGGTTAGTGATCCTGTTTTCATTGTATGGTAGCATACACCCTCACACCAAGCACCAGACAGCCATACATACATACATACATACATACACACACACACACACACACACACACACACACACACACACACACACACACACACACTTTGGTGACCAGAAATGTGTATACGGATAGCCGATGTGTGTGATGCACCACATCTGCTGACGTCATGCTTTCCACACTGCAGTATGTACAGATCTCTACAACGGTGTACAGGGCTATGTAACAACTGGGATGTAATCCCCACCATATGTGGCATATGTGGTCATGCAAGCGGACACACATGGCAGTGCTGGGAATGATACACCTGCCATATGATGAGACGTTTGATAGACATGCAGCGGTATTGTCCGCATTATGTGTACCAATGCTATGTCTGAGAATTGTGTTGATATATGCACACAGGAGGATGTAAGTGTTACAGGTGTCACGTGACATACAGTTGGTAACACCTGACCACTGTGTATGAGTTATGTCATCACCGTGCTTTTACAGTATTCACTCTCCATAACATCCGTGCGGCGTCTTTGCCTTTGATGCTGCTGTCTGCAGGCTAGACGTATTCCTGTGTGAATGCTGTGATCTACTAATCACGGTAGCGCACTCTGTAACTGTGTAATGCTGTTGTGTGGTACAGTGGTTACGTTTGTGTTCTGCTCCCACCCCTGCCACGTGTGTTTTGTGTGTGTGTGTGTGTGTGTGTGTGTGTGTGTGTGTGTGTGTGTGTGTGTATGTATCTATCTACATATATATATATATATATATATATATATATATATATATATATATTGTATATAGATATGTATTTTGGGATTATCACTCTTGAATGTGCTGCATTATCTGTATGTGATCACCTTGGATGTATGTACATCTGCTATGGCTCTGTGATAGTGCACATACTGTGTGCTGTAGTGATCGTGAGTTATACTTGTGTAGTGGCCGGTTATTGTGTTGCTGGGTATTACACGGGCATTGGAAACAATGTTAGTACAGCACCTTTGAATGGTCGTATGCACATCTCAGCAACAGTCAGCAGTGGTTATTACTTTGGAGGGTGAGTATGGCTCATATCCATATGTAGTAACTGACAATTCTATGCAACTCAGGTTAACATTACAGACTCACGTTTATCCACAGGTTGTGGTACAGATCCCAGAACTGTATGTGTATACATTGACAGGTGCAGGACTGGGTTAGTGTTGGATGCATGGAGGGGTGTCCATGGCCAGTAATGGTGATCTCTACAGCCTGGCAGGTACGGTCTGTGACTGTCCCACAACCTCCTCCTGTATATGGCTGACACATGCTGTACCTGTGTATATGCAGACACACACACTTACCACAAACAGCTAGGGCTATCACATACACAACCCCATTGCATCACCAGTGGGCCATGCAATAACCATTGTCCCTCACACGCACACACCTACATGTAAATTGGATGGCTCAATGACAGCTCTGGAAATGTAACACCACACTCTGTGCATATGTGTCACCTGTGCCACCACCTGTGATGTGTAACATTGATGCAGGATCAGACTAACCTGGTGCTGATGCACACAGTGGCTTTATTCCACTGTATTGATGTTAGAATGCTGTTAACACAAAGTGTGTTACTTCCAGGTTTATATCAGCAGGCATGATGCATTGCGGCTGTGACCATCAATGTAGCATAGTTTACAGCACTGTTAATTCTGATGATGTATTCTCCATCCATGTGCCATTTCACTGATGTGTGTAGTATTGGCAGCATGTGTGTCTGAGTGTGCAGTACGTGTGTGATGTGTGTAGTACACATGAATAGATGCTTACAAACGCATACACTGACATACACGGCATTACACGGGCTTCACCATTCGTACACTAGCTTATTCGTTCTTCAACACGTGCACATAGGCTAACACGTGTGCACACATGCTTACTCGGGCATACTGGCATGCATGGGCGTGGACACACTGTGGGCAGGTTTGCAGGTCACATCGGTGGTATCCATGGCGTACACCGTCAGTCTCCAGACTTTCCCTAGGATAGCTCATAACACGCCTCTTCCACTGAGTACTGACAGCAATCATGTGACACTGCTCTGGTGAGATTACAGTGTTTTATACATACACACTCATGTTGTCACCTATCTTCTACTTTAATAGTCCCCTTATCCTACACTACACTGTAGAGGCTTGGCCCATACGGCATGACATGTTGTGATTCACTATCCTCAGCCTCACTTGCATCAGATTGTCTATAAATGATTCGTTACATCTCTGACAGAGCGCTTCCACACATAACAACCAGTAAGCAGTAGCCATGTTGTCTCCAGCTTGCCATTCATCTGCATGGCGTACAAACATCTAAATAAACCTACATTTTGTATGTATATTATACATATTTGACTTGTTTTGAAGCGCAGAGCGTTCTCGTGGCACTGCGCTACGCTTCCACACCGGAGATCAGGGGAGGACAACTACAGTTTTATTGATATCCAATGGACAATAATGCCAGTGGCCTTAGATTTGGACATTGGCATGCTTCTTTGACTGTATTCATACTGTATTTGCAGCTGTCATGGAGGGTGAGTATGGCTCATATCCATATGTAGTAACTGACAATTCTATGCAACTCAGGTTAACATTACAGACTCACGTTTATCCACAGGTTGTGGTACAGATCCCAGAACTGTATGTGTATACATTGACAGGTGCAGGACTGGGTTAGTGTTGGATGCATGGAGGGGTGTCCATGGCCAGTAATGGTGATCTCTACAGCCTG
This sequence comes from Protopterus annectens, assembly GCF_019279795.1. Taxonomy (NCBI): domain Eukaryota; kingdom Metazoa; phylum Chordata; order Ceratodontiformes; family Protopteridae; genus Protopterus; species Protopterus annectens. The sequence goes on along the minus strand of NC_056744.1, from coordinate 1,114,042,193 downwards.
GCAGGTACGGTCTGTGACTGTGCCACAACCTCCTCCTGTATATGTTTAGCAACGTGCAGAAAGTTAGTCGCCTAACATCCGGGTACATTTCTGCAAAAAACTCTGCTCTTGCACGGACAGCTTACTGTTTCATGTATCGCATATTTACATCATTTGCATAGCTTTCACATACAAATGGGGTATGTTGCAAATCCCAACATTGTCCGTGCAACGTTCTTGTTACGGGCGGTCTTGCACACCCCTAGAGGTGTTTGCTGAATAGCTTGGCAGACATCTTTCCTTGCTGTACTCTCACTCTACTCATACACGCTGGAGGCTTTGTGTATCATGGCCTAGGCTTTGCTGTGTGCTATGTCTATTTGTGGTGTATGCATGGCTGTAGGTATGTCCCACTGTCATTATTTGTAAAGGTGAAAGCAAAAACCAGAAGACAAAATTACCCTGTACTTGTGAACGCCAAGGGAATTCTTGTATAGTCCACACTTGTAAATTCTCCATACTCAAATGGCTGCTGCAGACAAAATCCAGGATAAAATCAGTTATGTTAGATGCTAAATAAATGTCCACAAAGAGGTCATATGTGACAAAACATCCATATGAATCAAGTAGTGAAGAAGATTTCTCCAAGAGCTTTATTGAACCAATACTGTGAAGCGCTTTTCGTACCACTAATAGTGGGACTTCTTCAGACAAACAGATTCTAACAAAAACCAAGGTTTAAATACTAATTTTGGCGCCAAAAAAGGTGCCGTTGCTAGGTTACAATTCTGTGCTTCAATTAGTTAAAGGTATAGTGTCCTAACAACTAGTGAGATGAGTCTAAGAATGAATTTAAAACAAAATCAACAAAACTTCAGAACCATTAAAAAGATTAAAAGCATCGGTAAGATGTCATTATTACAATATCTAAATATATACTAAATATGAAACAAATATAAAAATATATAAAGTACATATGGTAATACAAATCACATCATATGTTACTACATGTTTCAGACTAAGGAATGAGCAGTAAAAAACAAAAACCAGTATGTACAAAAGTTACTCAACTTGGGCACTGAATACATATATAAGTAAATCACATCAAAGAATCAAGTGGTTACAAAAAAGAAAGAACATTGTTGTGGGAAATTGCTATTTGAAGATGGTACAAAGTCACATTAGAAATACAATAGTCTGATCAAAATCCCACCTAAAACACATGCCTAACTACAAAGTCTAACAAAGGTCATAAATATATGTTCAGGATATACAGTGGCACCTGAACAAAGAACTATTAAATAGTGCAATGAATGTAGTCAGGTCATGTAGAAAGCATGTGTATTGTAATTGTAAAAGAAATATGGTAAAACTATATATGCTGACATGTAAACAATAGATTTAAAATCAAACAGCAACTAGTGAACCTATATAAAGGTAAAATGCAAGGTTACTTAGGACAAATTACTCCATAAGTGCGCGGTAATGTACAGAAATTCACTCCGAAAACAAAACAAGCAAGCAACCCCCCCCCCCCAACAAGAGTATATGACATGACAGTGATATGTATCAATGTCGTAGACTACTCAATTTGAGTAACGGATATAATGTGATAGTCTCTTTAAGGCCTGGGGGGGCATTGGCATGGCACCTAATCTGCCAAAAAAGTTCTAGTACTTCCAACAGGACTTCAAAGGGTCCTTCACGGCTGTCAGGTGATATGGTATCAATTGCTTTAAAATTGAAATTACGGCTAGGGTTGTCAATAATATGTTTGGCAAGTGCGTTCTCTGTTTTCTTTTTCTTGATTGCGTATAGATGTTCATAGACCCGTTCTCGTAATTTCCTATCCGTTTTTCCTAAATAAAATGAAGGATAAGACTGGCACTGTGCCAAATAAATTACTTTTGTTGACAAGCAGTTAAATTTATATTTGAGGTCGTATGTAATATTCCTTACTGTGAATGTCTGACCTGTAATCATATGTGCACAATAATTGCACATATTGCACTGATACATACCCACTCTCTGTGTTCCTAGTGACACATTGTTTTGTAATATCTGTTTCAAGTTTCTCCCTTTTTTCCAGACAATCTTTGGCTTAGGTGGTAATTTTTTACTCAGAACGCCATCGTTAGATATGATGTTCCAATTTTTATTAATGATGAGAGAAATAAAGTTACTGTCTAAGCTATAGGGAGTAATAAAAGAAACATTAATATACATGGGTTCACTAGTACTTACAGGAACGGGTACTTGATTCAAGGCATTAAGAATCGGCATATAGGTACCTGCTTCTCTTTTTAATCCAAACTCAGACATAACTTCATCAATAAGGTGTTTAGGATAACCTCTCATGGTAAACATAGAACACAAAAGTCTACATTCACCATGAAAGTCATCGTTCCTTGATACCATTCGGGCCGCCCGTACAAATTGACCTTTTACAACAGACTTTTTCTGATAAAAGGGATGGCAGCTTGAATAGTGTAATAAAGTATTAGAATAGGTATCTTTCCTGTGAATGTTAGCATAGTAAACTTTGTTTTTAAGGTCCTTCCTTAAATCTACATCTAAATAACTAATCCTGTGTCTATTGAAGTTGGATGTAAAAGTTAGAAAGTTAGAACTAGAATTAAAAATGATACTAATTCATGTGCTGTATCTTCATTCCCTTCGATTAGGATAAAGATATCATCTAAAAAGCGTGTATAGTACCTGATCTTATTCGTAAGGTCATGATTTCTACTTGTTATATCCTGTTCCCAATAGGCCATGACTAGATTGGCAAAACTAGAGCTGCAAGGTGAACCCATGGCCGCCCCTATTTTGTGTAAATAAATATTGTTATTGAAGGTAAAAAAAATATAGGACAACACTAAATCAAGCATTTGTTCAACTAACTCTACCTCAAATGTAGGTGCTTGATGCTTTCTCAACATATAACTAACATATTCAATACCTTCTGTGTGTGGTATACATGTATATAAATCTTTAACGTCGACTGTTAAGAAATTAAATGAATCATTATACTCGACGTTGTTGATATTATACAAAAAAGACCCCGAATCCTTACATATGTTTTTTTCTTTCAATACATATTTTTGCAAAATTGAATCAATAATTTTGGCACATGGATACATCATACTATTACGTCCATCTACTAGTGGTCGCATGGGGGGTTAATTAGAGACTTATGAATCTTGGGGATGCCGAAAAGAATAGGAATCTTGGGTGCAAGCATGTTTAAATAATTAAATGTAGTCAAGTCTATCCTTCCCTCTATAAAGAAGTCGTTAAATGTAGATTTTATGATTTTATACGCTTGATACAGTTCGTTCTTGGAAGATAATTGATAAGCAGTATTGTCAAGGAGAGATTCCATTTTCTCAATATATTCTGATTGTGTCATTATAACCAAACCGCCACCCTTGTCAGGTTGAATAAACCGAATAGCAGTATTTTTTAATAATGTAAGAGACAATCTGTCCTCTTTGGAAATATTAGGTCGTACATTAAACTGTTTGTTTAAATAAAGCATATTCCTAAAGTCGTTTTTGCACATTAATTCAAAGGCTGCCAAAACTGGATGTGTCGGTGGAATAAATGTACTTGCTGTATGAAACTTGTTGTCAACTGGATTTGTATTACTAAAATACATGCACAAATTTAATTTCCTCAAAAACAACTTAAAATCAACAATAGTTGTGACTAAATTAGCCCAACTAGTAGGAACAAATGAATGACCTCGGGCTAATAATTCAATAATATTTGGTGTAACATAAACTGAAGAAAAATTTTAAATTTTAAAGTCTTTAGATGAATTGTATAAAATAGTCAAATGGTTTGCAGTATCCAGACTTACCTCCCCCTCTCCCGCGGTTGTTGGTGTTGTTCCTGTTCCGATAGTTGGGGCTGTAATAAGTGGTTTTCCGTAAATTGTAATGAGATGCTCCTGTCCGAAAATTTGAGGAGTGCTGTGGGGTCCCGACATGGGATACCTGTTCAGCACTGTTGTTATCATTCTCTTGGTAAAAAGATCAGTTGTTATTGTTACTGAATCCATTTTCTTCATTAATATTATTTCTTTCTTCATTCTGGCCTATGATGTTACTTTGAAGAGTAGCCATAGAAGTAAAATTAGCGTTATTCTGGGAGGGGGAGGTTTAGGGTATGCTAACCCATTACTGTACGCTATTCTGTCCCTTTTCAGTTTCTTGCATTTTCCTTCCTTAATTTTATCAATATATTGGTCTATGCTAAAAAAAATCCTGTCATAATCATATTGGTAACGAATAAAATTCGAGTGCTGTTGAATTGTCTCATTTAAGCTGGTAGCTATCTGCATAATTTCTGTAGCTTGCAGTTCATAATGTTTGCATATCATTTCTAAAAGCTCGCAGCCATGTCTATTAAAAAGTTGAACTAAGTCTTTGTGGAATGGTGAACCATCCACTAGGCCAGTAGGGTATTGCCAAGAACGCAACAGTTTTGGCACTATGCCTTCACTTAGGCACTCACGAAAATAGGCAATCTCAGTTTTCAACTTTTTATATTTTATCAAATGGTGGTCAAGTTGCTTTAATAGAGTAGAAATGTCTGTTGGATCCTTGGCCGGTTGCTCCCTAGTTACACTTGTAGTTGGTAATTGAAATGTTAGTGGTTCGGATAACCATTCGGTTAAAGAGGGTGCCCCAATAAACCCTTTGGATCGTTGATTATTGCTGTTTGTCATATTACCCCTTAGGTCGTTATTATTAACTTGGGTCGGTAGTACAGATGCATTGCAATTGGATTCATTTCTATTGGATACAGGTGGAGTGCGAACCTCTTTGTTAGTGTTAGCACTGTTGTTACAGCTCTGTGTTTGGTTGTTACACAGATTTTCTACTTTTTTGGTTAAAGCTTCAACTTGTTTCGAAAGTGCTTCATAAGAGTGTGTTCTGTTGATTGTTAAGATCAATATCAGGACTGGGTGATATGTCTTCAGCCATGACAGACCAGCAAATGCAAAAAGAAACAAACAAGTGAAAACAAAAACCAGAAGACAAAATTACCCTGTACTTGTGAATGCCAAGGGAATTCTTGTATAGTCCACACTTGTAAATTCTCCACAATCAAATGGCTGCTGTAGACAAAATCCAGGATAAAATCAGTTATGTTAGATGCTAAATAAATGTCCACAAAGGTCATATGCGACAAAAAATCCATATGAATCAAGTAGTGAAAAAGATTTCTCCAAAAGCTTTATTGAACCAATACTGTGAAGCGCTTTTCATCCCACTAATAGTGGAACTTCTTCAGACAAACATATTCTAACAAAAACCAAGGTTTAAATACTAATTTTGGCACCAAAAAAGGGTCCATTGCTAGGTTACAATTCTGTGCTTCAATTAGTTAAAGGTATAGTGTCCTAACAACTAGTGAGATGAGTCTAAGAATGAATTTAAAACAAAATCAACAAAACTTCAGAACCATTAAAAAGATTAAAAGCATCGCTAAGATGTCATTATTACAATATCTAAATATATACTAAATATGAAACAAATATAAAAATATATAAAGTATATATGGTAATACAAATCACATCATATGTTACTACATGTTTCAGACTAAGGAATGAGCAGTAAAAAACAAAAACCAGTATGTACAAAAGTTACTCAACTTGGGCACTGAATACATATATAAGTAAATCACATCAAAGAATCAAGTGGTTACAAAAAAGAAAGAACATTGTTGTGGGAAATTGCTATTTGAAGATGGTACAAAGTCACATTAGAACTACAATAGTCTGATCAAAATCCCACCTAAAACACATACCTAACTACAAAGTCTAACAAAGGTCATAAATATATGTTCAGGATATACAGTGGCACCTGAACAAAAAACTATTAAATAGTGCAATTAATGTAGTCAGGTCATGTAGAAAGGATGTGTATTGTAATTGTAAAAGAAATATGGTAAAAGTATATATGCTGACATTTAAACAATCGATTTAAAATCAAACAGCAACTAGTAAACCTATATAAAGGTAAAATGCAAAGTTACTTAGGACAAATTACTCCATAAGTGCGCGGTAATGTACAGAAATTCACTCCGAAAACAAAACAAGCAAGCACCCCCCCCCCTCCACAAGAGTATATGACATGACAGTGATATGTATCAACGTCGTAGACTACACAATTTGAGTAACGGATATAATGTGATAGTCTCATTAAGGCCTGGGGGGGATTGGCATGGCACCTAATCTGCCAAAAAAGTTCTAGTACTTCCAACAGGACTTCAAAGGGTCCTTCATGGCTGTCAGGTGATATGGTATCAATTGCTTTAAAATTGAAATTATGGCTAGGGTTATCAATAATATGTTTGGCAAGTGTGTTCTCTGTTTTCTTTTTCTTGATTGCGTATAGATGTTCGTAGACCCGTTCTCGTAATTTCCTATCAGTTTTTCTTAAATAAAATGAAGGACAAGCCTGGCACTGTGCCAAATAAATTACTTTTGTTGACAAGCAGTTAAATTTATATTTGAGGTTGTATGTAATATTCCTTACTGTGAATGTCTGCCCTGTAATCATATGTGCACAATAATTGCACATATTGCACTGATACATACCCACTCTCTGTGTTCCTAGTGACACATTGTTTTGTAATACCTGTTTCAAGTTTCTCCCTTTTTTCCAGACAATCTTTGGCTTAGGTGGTAATTTTTTACTCAGAACGCCATCGTTAGATATGATGTTCCAAATTTTATTAATGATGAGAGAAATAAAGTTACTGTCTAAGCTACAGGGAGTAATAAAAGAAACATTAATGTACATGGGTTCACTAGTACTTACAGGAACGGGTACTTGATTCAAGGCATTAAGAATCGGCATATAGGTACCTGCTTCTCTTTTTAATCCAAACTCAGACATAACTTCATCAATAAGGTGTTTAGGATAACCTCTCATGGTAAACATAGAACACAAAAGTCTACATTCACCATGAAAGTCATCGTTCCTTGATACCATTCGGGCCGCCCATACAAATTGACCTTTTACAACAGACTTTTTCTGATAAAAGGGATGGTAGCTTGAATAGTGTAATAAAGTATTAGAATAGATATCTTTCCTGTGAATGTTAGCATAGTAAACTTTGTTTTTAAGGTTCTTCCTTAAATCTACATCTAAATAACTAATCCTGTGTCTATTGAAGTTGGATGTAAAAGTTAGAAAGTTAGAACTAGAATTAAAAAATGATACTAATTCCCTTCGATTAAGATAAAGATATCATCTAAAAAGCATGTATAGTACCTGATCTTATTCGTAAGGTCATGATTTCTACTTGTTATATCCTGTTCCCAATAGGCCATGACTAGATTGGCGAAACTAGCGCCGCAAGGTGAACCCATGGCCACCCCTATTTTTTGTAAATAAATATTGTTATTGAAGGTAAAAAAATTATAGGACAACACTAAATCAAGCATTTGTTCAACTAATTCTACCTCAAATGTAGGTGCTTGATGCTTTCTCAACATATAACTAACATATTCAATACCTTCTGTGTGTGGTATACATGTATATAAATCTTTAACGTTGACTGTTAAGAAATTAAATGAATCATTATACTCGACGTTGTTGATATTATACAAAAAAGAGCACGAATCCTTACATATGACTTCTGTGTCATTTGATATGCCAGCACATACCTGCGGCCAATACTGAATGTCCTACTGCAGCGCTTTTCATACCTTCTGAGTTATCTTGCAGTTGATAATGCTGTTTCCTCAGACATGTATCTGTTTCTGATCATACCTCTCAACCTCCTAGATGAAAAAATCTGGACAAAGCCTAACATGATGGGGGGGCAAATAGGGGCAGATTTTAAATATTGCTCTTACAAACGTAGATAGTTGACAGAATAATAGGTTTTGCATTAGTATGACTTTTCTGAAGGATTTGGGGTCTTAAACTCAAATGTTTGTCATTATTTAAGGACTTCCGTTCTTAGGTATTTGCCAGAAAGGTACAGATTGTAAGAGGAACACACCAAACATATGAGGCAAACATCTGCACATTCTGCAAAAATCTGTACAGTTGCGAGGTATGTTTTTGATACAGGATATCAATTTTCTTACACCAATACACACAATATATGGCGGCATCACAGGCCAGATGCCATTATATTCCTATTGCAGGACACACCCACCCAGAGGGGTGTATTCCTCACAAAGGCCAACAGGTGCTTATCCACACTAATTATTCTATCATGTACCTTATGTGTACGCTGGTATTTGCGCTTTCCGTCAGTGGCAGAGCTCACGTACGAGTATGGGGGACTGGTTACTGTATCAGTGACACTGCATGACACCCTGAGGGACTCATGTCTTTTGAGTCTATTAACCTTCCACATTGACTTTCACAGGTCATACGTTGTCATTCACATTTGTCGAAGTACATGCTTTTGACTTGTACATGTTTTGTCATTTGTCCTGACGTCTTTTTTCTCACCTGTCCACCTAGTATCACTAGTTCTGTACATTTATTTAGGATGGGTTACCTTCATACCTCTCACCTGTATACATTATGGGTAAACGCCCTGAGGTTTGACCTATGATTTTGTTACATTTGTCATAATAATGTGCCTTTCTGGTAAATTACTGGCAAGGCATGACGGACTGTGAGGTTAGATAATAATGACTGACATTTCTATTTCATGATTACTAACCCTCATAACATTCATATTACTGACTACGCCATTATTCTGTCAACATTCTGACTTTGTCTGGGGTATATTTAATATAGTCCCTATTTGTATTTCATGTACTATGCCTTAGTCCAGCTGTCTTATTCTCACAGTTTGGCAGGTATGGTTACCATCTTGGTCGTACGCATGTCCGTCCATGATAATCGCATACATGACACTGATATAGGTCCCTACGTCTTCCCCCAATGGTTTACACAATATCCAGTAGATGGGTTGAACCTTTTTGGAGAATATAGGCATGTGCTATACCCACATCGGTATATTGATCACTCCCATGGGGCGGACCTAATAAATCTGTGCCAACCAACACCTAGGCCCATTTCTGCATACCCATGATTCCCATACCTGACACCCCTCCACAGTACCCATTAGACATGTTTAATGTGAGCAATAATAAAGTGTGAAGACACTTCTAAGCACTCCCCACTCTCCGGATATCAGGTCGTACGTCATACATTCTATCGACCCATGTGTTATTACCCTTGCACCTGCTACTGTTGCATGTACAGCTATATCGTAGTTGCAGCTGTGACTTCTTTTGCATTGATGATGGTTCGCACTTCGTACGGGATCAATTTTTGGGGTCCTGCAAAGGACACCTATATTCATGTTTAAAGTGTAGAACTTGCAGGCCTGTCACACTGGTACTTTCCGGGCAATGGTTTGGAAAGCAGCAGTGTATTCACCTTTCATGCATGTCTGTCTGTCTATCCATAATAGCTATACCGTGACCTATTTATGTACATGTGTTATATTTACAGGGACATATGTTTGTTGTGTATATATCTATTCATGTATCGTGTGTGTATAGATATATATATATATATGTACAAATATACATATGTCTGTACATTCCTCATTTTATAATTTGCTTTGGTTTAAGTCTGTGGATATATGTGTATATATATATATATATATATCCATATCATACCTTTCAACTGTACAGATTTTCGCTGAATATACAGCTGTTTGCCTCTTATCTTTGGTCTGTTTTTCATAACCTTGTGTCTATCTGGCAATTTAGTGGCATATCATTAAAGACTGACGTTGGTAAATAATGACAAGCATTTCAGCTTATGACTTCATACCCTTCAGAGAATCCATGCTAGTGACACACCTGTTATTTTATCCACTTTCTATGTTTATTAGGGCAATATCTGGGGATTGTCCCTATTTGTACCAGTTGTTTTCATGGCTTTGTTCAGTTTCATACTTTACGGGGTTAACAGGTATGAGCCATGTATATATAACGTGGAGAAAACAGCATTCATTTGCTATGCTGTGAGCGGATTACACATGCGCAGGTGCACTTGCATATCCTTATTGTGGGTTACATATGTTTAATAGATATTTGTGCTTACGTGGCCTTTCATAATTCTGACCGTAACAGTTACATATCTGTATTCCGGTTTACGGACTGATGCGAAACACACGTTCACCTTTACATATTTAAATGTGTGTACAGCATGAACACATTCATTACACTCTAAAGTTATATGTGCAGTGGTCGTAGGTCAACCGGGACTGCATTCATGTTGGCCGGATGCCAGAACCACTATTCTATTGGTGTTCTGCCTCATTGATATGCATACCCATAGTACTTAGCTACATCAACATACGCCTCACCGTTTCACTTACAACACAGGCATCTATTCTCCTGCTGGGAAAAACGCGGTACTAAATATTACACATTCCCTATTGCCTACTGCTGTGGAGCCCAGCTGCATTGTTAATCACTCCAAGGATATGCAGAACACCAAGGCATATAGTCCTGGCACATACAGGTCTTTGATTGTCAGGGTGTTCATGTAGTGATCTGGGTTTAGGCTTGTCCACCTGGTGAACGGAACTTTCCTGGCCGAGTTCAAATGTCAGATGAAGTATATGGACAGGGAGTTTCTCCCTATTATGAATTTTTACCTGTGTTTATAGACACAGGTGTTTGGGCACCTGTCAGCAGCTTATTCTGTTGGCAATACATATTATGGGTGGGGTTGTTACAGTCCATACTCCACGGTGAGCAGTGTTCCCATTCACATTTGACTATTACCTGTATTCAGTCATACGGGGATTATTACTTTGGACATTATGGGTGGGGTTGTTACAGTCCATACTCCATGGTGAGGGGTGTTCCCATTCACATTTGACTGTTACCTGTATTCAGTCATATGGGGATTATTATTTTGGACATGAAGGTATGCAGTTGTACATTACACAAATGTGAAGGGCTGTTACTGTAAATATGTACAGACCATACCTCTCAACCTCTTAGAGCACCAAATCTGTGCAAAACCTACATGATGGGGGGACAAATAAGGACACATTTTAACTATTGCTCTTACAAGCTTAGAACGTTGATAGAATACTAGGTTTTGTATTAGCATGACTTTTCTGAAGGATGTGGAGTCTTCAACTCAAAATATTTCTCATTATTTAGTGACGTCAATCCTCAGCTATTTACCATACAGGTGCAGATTGTCGGAGGCACACAACAACAATATGAGGCAAAACTCTGGTCATTCTGTGAATATCTGGACAGTTGAGTGGTATGGTACGGACCTCTATAATACGCTGTTGTGTTCTGGCACAGCAGTAGCTCATCATTAAAGACTGAAGTCAGAATGTGCTGACAGACAGTTGGGTTTCAGACTTCATACTCCGGACATTAATGCCAATGCGCAAACTGTTATGCTATCATATTTCTATGTTTCTAAGAGCTATCTTTACAAATTGTCCCTGCTTTTGGACCTTTGTCTCACTTGTATTCACGGCTCTGTCCAGATATCTTGCTCACACAGGTTGACAGGTATGGTCGGTCATGCCTGCACACAGTCAGTGTCCCTCACACTTGATCAGGGTTATCCTGTTTACATCAGTGTCTTCCTCACCCTCATGCCGTTTGCCACTATGCAAATGTGTGCAATATATTCTCCCTCCTATTCGTGTCAGGACACGTGCATCACGGGAAGGTGTTTTATCCTGGGTAGTAGGTCATGCATGACCACTTAGGGCTGGACAGTGTCATGGACCTCTACTGCACGTTCTGACTTGTGTCCAGATATCTACAGGATTGGACATCATGTCGTCATACCCATTCTATTATTTACACAGGTTGGTTATCCCATGAGGGATATCCCAAAAATTGGACAAGACCAAAACAAGTCAGATACCGAAGATTTTTGTGGCTTTAAAAAATGTGCAGGGGGTTTTACATGCAGGGGATACATGGTTTGCAATCCTGATACTGCCTAGGGTGACAATACCTACTACACATGCGTAGGGGTCACTGTGTGTAGCTGTGTCTGCAATGAACCAGTAGGCCAAATACGGCTGGATTTGGTGGACGTTCTGGTACGGAGGCGGGTTGTGTGATGTGGAGGGTATGCTGGGTAGGCCATTATGCATCCAGGTGTGTTGCATTTGTTATGGCCAGTTCCATCAGGACCCATCTGTGAGTATGTGACGGTGACATATCTATTCATTTGTATCACACATTTCCATATTCATATGTTTGTGGGATTGTGTTCTATACTATGGCCTGTCTGCTTGTCTTGCAGCTGTTTCTACATGTGTTTGTGTTTCTTTCCACTTCACCCGCTGCCCCCTCGTATACCTCCGGTTCACCTTTTCTGCATATGACACAGTATCGCCTTTGAGGATTTTACCATTACCCACCCACCCCTCATACGCAAATTCATCACACCCCATAGATCACTACTTTGGTTGTTGGCCCATGACATGGACAGAGTAACACATTGACTACCCTACATGTGTCAGGTACCTTTATGGTTGTGTGGACTACCCTGCCATGTTTGCTTTCCACATGCTATACCTCATGCACATAGGTACATGTCCATACTTCACTTTCATTACTTGGTTGGTATACCCGGGTACTACCCGTTCGACTGTGTCACATACAAGTTTCGATTATACCGCTGACTTCCAGATTTTGCCAACCTGTTGTACTCATTGGTAGGATGGCACCTTTTCCTATGTCCAAGCTATTCCTTACACATATCCGACTGTTGTGGACAATGCCTCCCCACAGTCGACAGTTGTGTTTCCACCTTTTCAATTGGCCACAGTGTGACATTTGCGGTGAACACAGCACATTTTACAGGCCGACACATACCCACGGTCAGTTTGGCAGATAGAACTTACAATTCCTGCCTATATCTAAGCTTATTCTTGTAGCATTTCGGTGTCTTATTCTGTTTCTTATGACATTTATGTAATATACGTACAGAGAAAAACTGTTTAATGCAATGATTACATGACGTCTATGGAATAATTATGTCCTATAATGTCTGGACATTTGCCATTTTTACAAGTTTGTGTCAGGACACATCTTCCCACAGAGGGACTGTCGCTCGCAAAGTGGGACAGGTGGTAATCTTAGTCGACAGTACGGATCATACTGTTCCTTTCGACCTACATGTGTCCTTATTGTTGTAGCTGTTTATATGCTCCTTCTGTTTCATTTACATGCGTATTCTATTTCCTATCACATTTGGTATGTGAAATACGGACATACCTTTTGTATGTGACTATTACATGCCTTGTGGGATATGATTTGGACATACGGTCACTACATATATCTACATTTCTCCTCATGTATTTTGTTATGGACACATCTGCACAGCTATGTACCCTTCCTCACATTATGGGTCAGCTGGTGACCCTCTCCATTTGGCTGGACGTACCTACTGGTGGCGCGCTAACATATGATACGTTTCACTTCCACATGGTATAGCTATCAACACTACGTTGGACTACGGGCACACAGTTTTCATGTCATTTGTTCAAGGGTAGGGACCCGTTATTCCCTACCGTGCATTTGTGTTTGCTTCTTCATTTTCTGTTCGCAGGGACTATCTTGCATGCTTTGCATATGTTTCAGTATCCACGGACACTGATAGGTGCGATTACTATTGCAGGCGGAATATAATATTCAGCAGTTTAGGTTGCTCATCGACAACTGACATTGACACGCCTCCATGCGCAACTTCGATACGCCCCATGCACTCGGCGCACGTTTCCTATGCACGTGGCTGTGGCGGCTGCATGCCTTAATTAATATGCATATGGCACAACTACTCCATATATATGCCGCACGGCTGGCGCAAGCCTTACGCCGGCCTTGTGCCGAGCTTCATGAATCCCGGGGAAAGTGTCTCATTTGCAAAAAATTATAGTATACACAGACTGATAGAACCTGCTTGCATGTCATCTTGGTGTTCAAGATATTTATTTTACATTTCTTTTACATGATAGATGATTTATTTATTAACTTAATGGGTGCACATTAAGCACATATTATGAATTGTCTTTTATTTACCTGTCACCTAACAAAGAGTGTTTGTTGCCATTTAAGCACTTAAAAGTTTTTTAAGGGTAAATAAATGATTTGTGTGTTTTGGTTTAACAATGTAGTTTAGCTGATGATAGCATTAACACAAATGGGGAAGATGGAATTGGTTCTGTAGATGTAGCACATACCCTCTTTCTGGAAGTTATTGTGTGTGTTCAAAATAATTTTACAAGTTTCAGTTAGTGTTTGCATGAATACACGAGAAGGCAGAGGCTAAAGTGAGTGGAACTCTGGGGAGGCAGGGATTATAACCTTTATCTGAGACAGTATTGTTTAAATGTTATTTAGATGTGGCAGGTATTAGCTGTTACCATATATCGATAAGGTCAGTTGCCTCTTACATATTAGCTAGCTTACAATGATGTGCATTCAGAGAGCATATCCCTGCTTATCACATATTATTTGGTGGCAGTGGGAGACATTTATATAGCCATTCTCCACATATTTTCGTAGGCAAAGATGAGGATATTATATGTTGGGCTTGTTTAGCCTGAAAAGCAGTTTTTGTCAGCAAAAAGATTTCACTAACACAGTCATAACGTGAATATATCATGAATTACATTTATTTAACTTGTAAGTCAGAGGAGTTAGAAAAAAAAGCAAAAACTATTTGCAATTTGTATGAAAAATGTCAGTGTCATACCTGACATGAGAGAACAAAGCAAAGCAAATGGAATTTTAGCATGACATTATAGCTGGGTATAGCTAAGGATCAGTCTATTGTTACTGAAGACAGGTATGAGTGCAGGGCATGCAAGAAAGCTACTCTGTACATCCTTGAGTGATCTCAAAATCCAATATAAACTAAAAGAAAGTGGAATTAGCTCTTTAAACATGATGGTTGAAACAGAAAAGAGAATGAAAAAGCTTGAAGTGCAAAGTAGTGAAAACAGAGATTAGTGGAAGAAAGAGAGAAGCAATACTAGAATAAGAGGCTGATGCTGGCCCTTCATCAAAGGCAGGCAAGCAGTAGGTATGAAAGCTGTGTTTTAAATGTCAAAGCCATCAGTCAATTGTTTTTATATTATAAAGACAGGATGACTTTGAAAGTTGATTTATGTGTTAGAAAGGGTGTAGAATCAGTATCAAATTTTATGAGAGAAGATGCAACTCTTCAGTAAGTGTGTATAAACATTGCATACATTAAGTAAAATGATTGATACTGATTGATATAATTATGATAACGTTAAACACTATTTATTTGAATGTTTTCAAATTACTATGCAGAAAATACAGATGCAGAAAATACCTTTCCGACGATACCAAAACCATTATTGCCTGAACCCACCTAGTCTCCATACTTCTGTATGCATCCCTATATTCACTAATCTCAACAATTCTGGCTTAGCCAAACTAAACACTTGCTACAACAAAATAGCAAAGTTTGCTACTGACACAGCCTTTAGGTCTCATTGCTGCCTGGCCCTTTAACAACTGTCTTGGCTAGAACTACCTAACCTTCTCACTCTTGACCAATGTACTATAGCCCATCAAATATTTTACCAACCTGAAAAAAAAACAGCCCAGCCTTACAAGGTCTTTTAATCTAATACCTATGCAAACACTTATTACAGTCTAGCAACAAATCTCTAGTGGACATTTCTAGAAGTAAAAATAGCTCAGGAGACTCCTTATACTCGAACTATATTGCAGAAATATGGAATACCATACCACTTAAAAGAACTCAAACCAACAAAGCTAACGTGAAATACTTTCTCAAATCCCACTTAATAAGGTCATGGATATTCATCTGTTCAGACCCAGGCTAAGCGGGTTTAATTCACGTTGTCGTAAGCTGACAATATTGAGTCTGATATTGTCAGCATGACAATACTGAAAGTGAACTACATCGTGGAAGTAAATGGAAATCTCCGTAAGGGGAGATCTCCTTTTACCTCAATGTAGTGTGGACTCGGAGTTGATATATTTAAGTAGGGGAAGTGTGGGGGGTGCAGGGTGGCTTCCCCCCCCCTGCATACTCCATTTAGTTTTTGTTTTTTTCTTTTTTTTGATTTTTTTACGTTATTCGATGTTTTACTTAATCAATAAAGTTCTACCTTTATTGAGTCGATTAAATAAACTTTCGATAACATGATATAGACAATTGAGTTCAACAATTGGCTTAGCTACTGGTGTCACTTTAAAGGGCTACAATAAATAGCATGGTAGGAATGGTGCTAACTGCTTTGCCAAGGATGGTCTGTACCTATAACTCCAAGGCTTTTGTATATTGGTTAAAAACTTGTCCACCTCTAGAGTGCCTTTCTGAGGCAAAGTCAGTCTTCTAAAGCTTCAAAATAACAAAACATAATCTGGATAATGTAAAGATATTGCTGTTGAATGCTAGGAGCCTAACCAAAAACACCACCCCCCATAAGCACTCCTTACCATGGAAAACATTGATAAATGCATCATCATAGAGACTTGGCTCAACACCATTGACAGCACTCCACCAGTGTAGGGTTTCAGTGTCAGATGTTCAGACACATTATATTAAGTGAAACAATACAGGAAATGGAGTATCTATATATTTTTAAAAAAAATTCAACTCCACACTTGTTAGACAACTTAACAACCTGAAGCTCCTCCGCATCTAACCTGCTATTAGCAAAACCATTTATCCTATCACAGCTAACTATTGGACCCCCTTATGTCCCCCTCAGCCTATATATCCCACCTAATGAGTATAAACTCTCTATGCATTAAGCCGGACATCATTCCCAAGGAGACTTCAACTACCCCTCCATTAACTGGGAGACTGATCATCTTCAAGCATGTTCAAACATGTATGCCCAGATATTTCTGGACTTCATCCGTACAACATTTCTGGACCAGGTTGTCTGTACACCAACCAAGGGTAATAACATCCTGGACTTCATCCTTATGAAAATGGGGCTGCTATGTTATTCACCAATTGTGAATTTTTCCCTAGTTAAATAGGACCACAGATCAGTCACATTCACCTTAAAACTGAAGCTGGAAGCATCTACCAATACCTCAGTATGCAGATATACATATATCAAGGCTAATTTACTAAAACTAAATAATGACCTGTCTAAATTCAAAAACTCCTTCCATCTCAAAGATCCTACTGCTTATGTGGAATCCTTTACCACCAAATTCAATGCACATGTTAATAGCTGCATAGATGCCTCTGTCCCACTCTGAAGTCAATATAATGTTGAATTTAAAAATAAACCCCATATAGTAGAACACTAATATAAACAGACTCTGTAATAAAACAACAACAAAAACTCATTGTATGTAAAACAAATTTTACTCTTAACATGCTCATTAAAGTCTTGCTAAACTTAACAAGGAACTATGGACCCTGATCAAAAATAGCCACAATTTTAAAGGATTACAACAAAGCCTGCTTTGTGTTAGAAATTTCACCAACAATGCACAGCACAATGTAGAACTAATAGTATAGGACATCATAAAGTTGGCCCAGAGGACATAGCCAATATATTAGCAGTCAATTTTAGTTCAACTCTCAGCACCTCTCCCCTTTTATATTCCCACATCCCATACCTACATCTACACCACCCCCTCAGATCTTCCAAGAACAAGTCCTCAAGGCCCTATCCAGTGCCAAGAGCACTACCTCTGTGGGGCTGAATAACATACCAGGATGCCTATTGGTTAGCTTGAAATATGACTTGTCAGACACCCTACAGAAGTTTATTTAATAACAAGCTTTATGCAGGATGAATGGAGTAGGGCAACAGTCATTCCACTGCACAAAGGTAGGGTGTCAATGGACCCAGGTAATTATAGATTCATGAGCCTGACCAGCCTCATCTGTAAGGATATGGAAAAGATCATTATAGAATTATAAATAAGAACATAGGTAACCTACACATTCTCAACCCAAGCCAGTTCAGATTTGTCAAAAAAAAATCTATCGTATGACACATCTGGCAATAACCCATTATATTTTCTTTTCATATCATTTGGACATAAAACATACAAAACTAAGGCTTATTCAAAATTCATATTGAACAAGCATTGCAGAAGATCTGAGAGAGTAGTGCAAGGCAAGCTTTTAGTCTACAGATTAAAGTTAGTCAGATCAATAGACTGCCTGGGATGGTGAGACTTTTTAAGGTTCACAGAGTCAAAGATAAGTACTAGGCAGTTAGTCTGTAGTCAGCGACAAGCCTAACTAATTATCTATATTCAATATGTCTCTCCACAACACAAAATAGAGCCAGGGAGAATTTGATGTGGCTCATCCAATTATCTAGGCTTACCTTGAAGGTGCCAAGAGTGGTCCTCTGCTTCACATGCAGTGAAAGTTTGTTTCAGAGGTGAGCAATATCTTGTGATATAAATCTGTCATGCCAATGTGCCCTATTCCACTGCTGATGAAGGTTTAGGTCCTTTAATTGGATATTTGGGGAAGCATTTATTCTGCAAAGGAATAAGAGATTAAAGAGAGTTGGATCTTTTATGGTTCAAAAGAGTGGTCTTGGTCCCTGCATAGGAGTCTATAAGGGACTCAGTATAGAGAGAGAGGTGCCAGTCTGTCCTGACAGCTAAGACTTTGAAAGCCACTGCTTTATTTAGTTATGATCTCTAAGGTCTCTCAAGTTGAATGCTATGTTTAGACAAAAACATACCAAAGGGAGTATTATATTCAATAAAGTGTCTGAGATGCGAGTAAATGGGAATGAATACTTCTTTGGATCTAGAGAATATGTCTTTGGAAATTAGATAGGCCAAATAGAAGGCCTTTTGTGCGAGTGTGGAGACACAGTGGTGAAAAAATAAGGAATTATCAACAACATTGCCTAGCTCCCTTACAGTGGTATATGAAAATGATTTCCTTACTAAAAATTGCCTATATTATATTTTCTCACATTTAATTTGAGGACATTGTCCTCACACCATTTGGTAACATGGTCTCATCCCTGTTGAAGCCATATGGAGTAAGTAAAATATTAAATAACACCACTCAATTTATAGTCATCTGCAAACTAAGATTACCATAGATCAGGAGTTTCGGCCTGAATGTCTGAGACATTTATGTCAAATAGGACAGGGTCTAACACTGAGTCCTATTGTATACAACTGGCAACTTTTTTTGCTTTCTGAAGTGAGACCTGAGGGGTGGAGCCTGAATGGCTAATTGAAAGCAACAGTAATTTAGAGCTCCATATAACTAGTTAAATAGAACACGAAAAAATATTATTTTTTTCTTCAAAGTATAAAATCTTATAGATTAAGGACTAATTTACATAATTAGAAACTTTGGTGAAGTTTTACAAATAATTTCCTGTCAAAAAGCTTGGAGATATATTCACTTGTTAAAATGAGCAACTCAAGGAATTCTCACCAGGATGCTGCCTTAAAGAAGGAACTACAATGGATGGCATCTACCCTTCAGGTGTTGTCTTTAAAGATGGATGATTTTAAAGAGAACATAGAAAATCTTAAAATAAGCAGTCAAAAGCAGACTGACACCCTGAAGGAAATGTTACAACAACACCAGACAAGGATAACAGGAATAGGGGTTTCTCTAAATGACTTAGAAAGCAGACTTAAGGAAGAGGAAACACAGAAAGAACTGCTTCGTAAACAAAACACTTGGCTGGTTAATAAAGTAGATGACTTGGAAAATAGGGAGAGGAGAAATAACATCAGGATTTTCGGCTTACCTGAAAACACAGAAGGTGAAGATATTATTTCCTTTTTATCAAGCTGGATCCCTGACTTTTTAAATTTAAAAGAAGGACTTTTCTTTGGCATTGAAAGGGCGCACAAAGCTCTTGGGAAACCTGCACTAACTCAAACTCTCCTTCTAGATCAATAATTATCAAATTTCTTTCATACTTGGACAAGGAACTGATTTTAAGATCTGCTTGGAGGAAGGCACCTCTAAAATATAAATAGAGCCTGATAAGATTTGATAGCGACTATTCATCTGGAATAATGGAACAAAGGAAAAAAGTGTGGCCAATGATAAAGTTTCTGAAACAAAATAACATCAAGGCACAACTTATATATCCATATATAATTTATTTATTTTATTTTATTTTATTTTATTTTACATTTGTTAACCGGGCTAGTCTAGCTGGATACATATCCTTTTTCAGTAGAGGCCTGAGGAGAAAAGCTCCAACATAGTAGTTAATACAATTTAAAAATACAAGTAAAAAATAATGTACATTTTCCAAAATACACGATGATTGAGAAATTTTACATAGTTGTTAAAATGACAGCAGAGCAATCAGAAGGTTATACATAGCTGAAGTATCTTATAAACAAATAGTAAATAGAGAATTACAAGAAAAATAAACATGTTTATTTAACATATATAGCATATTCAGCTAAGATATGGATACTGTATGCCAACGAGATGAGAACTTGTATTGACTTAGATGAAGCCTCTTCATTTATTAAAACTTATAATGTGATTACTTTACCAGAAGATATGGATTGGATGTCACCTTCTCTCAAGAGAACAAAAGAAACAAATGTCTGGACAGATGTCAAAAAGAAGAAGCAAAAGACGGATATTGTTACAGCCAAATCTCTCAAAGCATCTACTATAATATGAATTGTTTTAACATTACTTTAAAGGATCCATTTTACTGCTTGGAATTTTAAAACAAAGGTAACTAACTACTGGAATCTTTATCTATATTTTTTGAAAATAGATGACACGTGAGAGTTTTCACATTACCTCAGGTATGTAAAACAAGGTAATTTTCTTTCACAGAAGAAGGGTTATATAGCACATAAAATATTTATACTGTAAATCAACATACATAGTATATGTGTATTTTCTCTTAATTTTCTCTTTTCTTTCTCTCTCTTCTCCCTTTTCTCATTATTTATTTTAACTGCATCTTGTCTCCCTTTCTAAATTCTCTCATATTTACTATACTAATATAGTCTGTATATATTTAATAACATTATCTATACATAGATAAATAATAGTCTAAAATAATCTAGTTTTAAGGTAGACTAATTGGAATAATGAACTTAATTAATTGTTATTACAATATTTATTAGATTAATGATAGTCACTGTTATACTTATTGGGATTGGGGACATGTTTGTGATTAACTCTGAAATGTTCCATTCATGTGCATATGTCTTTTGCATTATTTTCTTTTAGTATTAACAAATATATATATATAGGGAGAGAGAGAGAGGGAAAATGTACTGTTGGTTAAGAGAAGTGAAGCTTTCTTCACATTCTATTTGCTTTGCCATAGCAACCGTAAACAATTGCTGCAGTTTCTAAGGACACCGTGAACCTGTGAAGTGCATTTAGCCTCACAGATAACAAATAACAAGAAAAAGTAATGTTTAGTTATTAAAATGAAAAACAACCTAAGCAATGTAAAATAAATACATAATAGGACTATTATAGCAATAACTTACGATGGTGTAATCGCGGGATTTAACCACGGTTGGCGTGGTTTGGTCCCAAGGCGGCCCGAGGACCAAACAAAGACAACCGTGGTTAAATCCCGATTACCCACACCCAGAAGTGTTATTTATTATTAATGACATTATTTAAGAAAATAAATAATTACTTTTCTTAAATAATGGCATTGTATAATGCCTCTTTGCTGCCCTTCCGCAGCTGTCTGGTATTCATGGCAGTTCTGATGTACTGTGCATGCCTACGCAGTACATCAGAGTTGGCAAAAGCAACGGAGAACGCAAGATCTCCGTTGCATTGTTCGCTATGTTAAATGGGTTTAACATAGCGAGACAGCTTTAAAATAAGCAACGGAGATCTCCGTTACTTATTTTAAAGCTGTCTCGCATGTTAAACCCATTTAATATAGCGAGACAGGTTTAAAAGCAACGGAGATCGCAAGATCTCGGTTGCTTTACATTGTGTCGCTATGTTAAAGGAGTTTAACATAGCGAGACAGCTTTAAAAAAAGCAACGGAAATCTGCGTTGCTTTTTTTAAACCTGTATCGCTATGTTAAACTCTTTTAACATAGCGAGACAGTGTTTTATACTAACGGAAAAAGTCCAGGCGACCGGACCTTTTTCCGTTAGTATATTGAGGGATTTACAACGGGTACGCTGGTTGGGCTGGCCAATCAGCGTGCACGTTTTAGAGGAGGAATTGCATAACTGTAAATATTTTATGATTTATCCTCATATGATTACGTATTCCTGGAAACACAGCTGAAATGTTCCCAAACTACAAGTGCACTTAAATGTAGCTGCTTGATTAAGAAGTATTACTCAGTTTAACATGCTGATTTCACAAGCAGTCTGTACTGTAAAAGTTACATTTTATATGTTACTTGAAATTGTTAGTCTCTAGTGCACATGAAAAGTTACATATTACTTTTTGCAACAGATTATCTTTGTAGTTACCTCACACTCTGTACAAACTCACTTGGTAACTGATAGCTATTAATTTACAATATCAGTTTAAATATTAAATGTGCCCTTGAAATGCTATTGACATTTTGACAAAATATTATCTGAACTGTAAAATGAATGACTTGAAGTGAAGTAATGCTTAGATTTTAAAGACAGTTCTTGACTCTACAGTAAAAGTAAAATATATTCACAAGGAAGTATTGAAATGTTTTAGTCTTCCAGTTAAAATAGCTTACTGTCACCATTTTGCTTTATTTATTTAGTTTGAAGAGCCAGGAAATTAATATTCTTTGTTTTTATAATGATTATTAGACAGATGTTAAACTGCTTTGTTTAATGAATTGTGACATATGTTTATGAGGAAAAGTGGACTCAGTTACTCACATTGGACTATACATTCCTGGAAACTCAAGCCAAATTACTTGTGAATTTAAATGAAACTACCTGATTAATAAGCATAATTTACTTTAACAACCTGAATGCATAAGCTATCTGCTCTATATATGCTATATTATATATGTCACTTGCATATGACAGTCTCTAGAGCACATGAAAAAACACATATTATTTTTGCAACATGATATATTTGCATGGTACTTACGTATTATCACAACCAGATTTTCGCAGGAAAACCGTTTATTTTCCGTTCATTCAATCAGTTTGTGAATGTTGTAAAAAAGTAATATAATGTGTTCTCTTTAGCACTTTAGTTTGTTTGGTGCATTGTTATCAATACAAATTGAAAGATGTCCTGTTTTTATGTATGCACTTTACTGCCAGCATCTCACTTATTGCAAGTTGCATATTGCACTACGAATTGCAATTGCTGACAATTTACCACCACACAGAAAGACCAAACCAGCGAATGAGCACTCCACAACGTTAAAGCACTAAGAAAATCAATAATCAGTGTGAAGTACGATACATATTTATCAGAACATGCCACCATCCCTAAACAAAACAAAACCGGTACTGTGAACTTCTTCCATGAAAAACTCCCCCCAGAATCAGCTGTCTACATAATCCAGTCTCCCTTTTGAAAACCATTACTTATTACAACTCTCTCATTGACAGGGCTATCTTCAAAGATGTTTACAAATTGTGAGAAAAACTGTTTACCAATAGTATGATTCCTGTGTCTGTGCTTTCCTTCTCAGATTCCTTCCACACATTGAACAAAATCCTTTTGTCAATAAGAGAGCAGCCATGACAATTTCAGTGTGCGTTTGTAATGCACCCATAACAGGAAGAGACATTTTTCAATTTTTTTCTTCCTGAAGGTAATCCAAAGTTATTCTTCATCAATAAAGACTTGCAATGACACCTTACTGTGTTTTCTGCACTCATTTTGATTCCATGATACGAATTTCACAACCGCGAAAATCTGGTTGCGATAATACGTAAGTACCATTTGCACTAACCATACATTCTAAACTAACTCAATTGGCAACTGCCAAGTTATTTATTTGAAACATCAGTCTAAATATTCATTGTGCCCTTGAAATATTGTTGCTGTTTTGACAAAACAAAACCTGAATTGAAAAAGGAATGATTTGAAGAAGTGAAGTATGTACAGATTTCAAAGACAGCTATTGACACTACAAGTAGAAATTTATAGATGCAAGGAAAAATTGAAATTCTATATACTTTTAGTTAAAATAGCTTATTGTTAACTTTTTGCTTTATCAGAAAATTTAAAGAGCTAGGAAATTATTTCTAATTTGTCTTTATAATGTTGATGTTAGTCATTGACTTGTTTAATGGATTGCAAGTCATGTACAAGACGGACTACTGAATGTTATTTCTGTTTACCTATGTTTGCTGAATTTCTTTTATTAGTACTGATTTAAAACAAGGAAAAGAAAGGGAAGGGAAATCTTTGTTTTTGTTCAAGGAAAGAGAGGCTGATTAATACTTACCTAAGGTAAGTCTTGATTACCATATAGGTACCTTCACATTCATTCTAGACCTGATGTGATTACCCATTCTGGAAGCAGGAGGTGCCCTATGTAGGATGGGAATTGTCAGGGTGATCCTAGTTCATTCTTAGACTCTGCTTTGTAAATCTATAAATATGTAAAAACACTGCACACTAGAATGTAGGGCACCTATACTCAGTCAGGATACCACTGATAAGCCATGTCTTTTCATAAGTGTAAGTTGAAGTTGGTGAACTGAAGAGTGGGAAAGTAAAGGAAGACAGTACACCTACAGTAAATTCCTATTTCATTGGTAATCACTCATTGTCTCTTGCATAGTCATTTTAGTCAAATTATTTTAGTAATCTATTTGTTGTTGGCTTATTTAGTGTATACTCCTCTGTTGCATTTAATTTATCCAAAATGACATATCTGACATGTTTGGAATCTCTTAAGGATAACTAAATATTGGATATTTTCTAAGTCAACATAATAATTGTTTACACTACTAACATTCCATCCTGATATATACAATGCTATAGAACAAAAATAGAATAATATAGGATTTCGTATCTCTTTTAAGAAAATTCTCCATATAATAATTTAACATATGGAGCTCAGTTGATACCGTTGGTTAAAAGTATGAGTGATAATCCAATAGATCTATCTTTATCTGTTGGATTAGGAATGACTTTTATTCCATGTTTAATGGGAAATTCATATTTACTTGTATTTGATACTTTAGAATTAATGTTTTATAGAAGTATTTTTAAAAGCCTGACCAGAATTTTACCCTTCTTGTATTTAAAAAAGAAAGAACATTAAATTACACTCCCAAGTTTACACACATAAAAAATAACATTTAATGGTATCAGAGAATATGGTATAACTATTATAATCAAAATAAAAAAAAAGAAGCAAAATGTTTCTTCCAACAATAACTTGAAATGGATTAAACATGCTTTTCATTAACTACTAATGGCTTAAATAATGCAAATAAAAGATCAAATTTGCTATAATATTTAAATCTAAATAAGGCACAAGTAGTATTTTTCCAGGAAATGCATTTTAAGACTGATAGCTTTATTTGGAACCCTAAGGACTATACAGTCTTAGCTCAATCCTCTTATAGAACAAAGACAAAAGGAGTATCAATTCTCTGGAAGAAAAACATAATCACTACAAAAGTTACTTATAAATATGAAGACAAAAAAGGTCTATTAGCATTTGTTATAATTAAATTTAATAACAGAATATGGACCTTAGCTAATCTATATTGGTTCCAAGGAATTGGAGCAGGAACAGTTAAAAACACATATATTTTATTATCAACAATTATAAAATAAATCTTATACTGGGAGAAGCCTTTAATTGTACCTTAAAAGCTTCTGAAACCACCAAGAAGTCTTTTTGCATTGCAACTATTTCAAAATTCTTAAAAAGATGGATTGATTCATTTCATTTAATAGACACGTTTAAAGTAAAATATGATAAATCCTTATTATTTTTCCATAAAGACCATAGATTTGGAACACAAACCAGAATAGACAAATTATTCGTAGTTCAAGATTTGCAAACAAAAATCCTCAACTTCTCAATAGTTCCATGCCCCTTCTCAGATCATGACTCTCTGATAATGAAGCTCCAAATAGAGTTTAAACATTTAATCCTGTCAACTAGAATTCCATCATATATCACAAAAATTAAAGAATTCAGACTGGATGTTGTCAGAACTACAATTATTTCTTGGAATTAATAATACAACAGAAGTCAGTAGAGTCATGGTTAGGGACTCATTAAAAGTGCATTTATTTGGAAAGACCCTTAGCTGGTACAAAAACAAAGTTAGAGAGTGGGAATCTGAATCATTAGACTTGCAAACCAGACTCTTGACAGCAAAATCTAAAAAAATCTGAATTGTCCAAAAGTCAAAAAAGAAAAAGAGGAATTAAATATAAAATATAATGAAATTCTAACAAACAAAACTTGTCTAGCCTTGGAAAAATTAAAAATAAACTCATTAGCCACCTCCCCCAGATGTCTACATAACTTATCTACAAGAATTAAAATACAATCTAAAGCAAATAACATTAGTAGTATATATTATGAAAAGAAAGGGAAAAAAAGTATCAGATATAGGAAACATCCTTGAAGCATTTCAATTTCATTATATGGGACACTTCAAGAAAAGAAGATTTAGATACCAACCAAATAAACTTAGATACAAACCTTATCAATATAAAAAAAAATCCCGAAAACTTAAAACTAGACCTACAAAAAATTATATCCTACAAAGAAATTGTTGACAAGATAAAAGAAAGTAAATCTAACAAAGCTCCAAGGATAGATGGTATAATTGCAGAAATTTACAAACTCTTCCCTTCAACAGTAATCTCACTTTTTCATAAAACTTTGCTAGAAATCCAGTCAGAAGCAAAAATACCACCCTTATGGAAATAATCTCTCATAACACCAATTCTAAAAGATAATAAACTATCAGACCTTTCCACCTCATACAGACCTATATCATTACTGAATAATGATTACAAAATATTAATGTCAATCCTAGGTAAAACAATGAAAATCCCACTTTCAAAGACAATTAATAATGCTCAAACTGGATTTTTATATAACAGGCACACACATGAAAATATTAAAATGATACTTACTCTTATAGATTATGTGAATAAAGAAGATAGAGAAACGCTTGCAATTGGATTAGATATAGAAAAAGCCTTTGATTCCCTCAATTGGGAATATCTATTTAAAACTTTAGCATTATTTAAATTTCCTCCTCCCTTCATCTTATTACTAAAAAACATATATATTAATAACTTAGCCTACATTAAATTAGGTCCTTTCACCTCAGAATCTATTCATATAACGAAAGGTACTAAACAAGGATGGCCCCTTTCTCCTATTTTATTTGCTTTGGCTATAGAAATACTTGCAGAAATAATACAAAATAATCCAAGAATAAAAGGAATAGAAGTCTATGACCAGTACATATCTAAAATAACGCTTTTTGCTGATAATATTTTATTAACCCTATCAAACTCCAGAGAGTCATTAGGAGAGCTAGAAGAAGGAATGGAAACATTTTATAAGATTTCAGGTCTACACTTTACTAGATCAAAATCAAAATTTATAATTTTAAATAAGAAAAAAGAACTACAAGTTACAGATAAATCCATCATAGGAAAACAAGAACTTACGCTAAATTAGTTAGGAATAGTGTTATGCAAAAATATAAACAAAACAAGATTAATACATTATAAAAACATTATTGAAACAATAAACATATATATAGAAAAGTGGAACAAAATTATATTAACTTTTGAAGACAGATTGCAATTAATAAAAATGGACTTATTGCCAAAAATACTATATGTTGCATTAGCAATACAGTTAATTCCTGAAAGATGCATTCTTAAAGAAATAAACTTAAACTCATGCTTAATAAATTTTTTTATGGTATCCCAAAAACAACAGAGTCACTCTAACTCATCACATTAGACCCTGGAAACAAGAAGGATTGAACTTCCCAGAAATAGAAACATATATAAAAGCACCTGTGCTTAAAAGTACAATAGACTGGATAAACCCAAATTATTTTGCCAGCGGAAAGAATTAACAATGGCTATATTAACAAATGAATTTAATCTGTTAAAAAAAAGTAATAGTAGACAAATCAAACAAACCCTGGTACATACTATGCATAAGTATACAATATAATATAACAAAACCTTCTAAAACAACACTGATTAATCATTACATCAATTCCCTTAGGAAACTTATAAATGCAAACATAGATCTAAAACTTTGGTTAGACCTTTTAACCCCATTTACCATTACTAAGAACTTTCCTTACAAAATATATAGGGAAACAATAACCTCCTGGGAACAAAATGGATTCTTATGCTGGTTTCAATGTGTAAATACATTAAATGTTTTAGATATTCATATGATAAAATCTGCTTACAATATTCCAACACAGGACTGGATAACCTTACAAAGCATTCTAATGTACATTCAAGATTTATGCAGATTAATTAATAATTCCTCATTTAAAGATATTCCAAATCTAATAAGTTTCCTGTATGAATTTATATATAATAGTTGTGAAAAGAAAAATTCCATTTCAAATCTATATAAAGAGTTAATAACATATAAAACAATTCCCAAACCATCATACTGGCAGTTCTTAACAAAAGGTCAGTCATTGCAGTTAACAGAAGAAATTAAAACTAACATCTTACTATCAGTTAATTACACATCTAACACACAGTACTGGAAAATATTTAACTGGAAATAATTACATAGAGCATTTTTAACACCAGATAGAATTAAAAAGATCAGTACTACTACAAATGTTTTTTGCTGGAGGTGTGAAAAGTCAAATAAAGCAGATGGGATTCATATTTTTTATGAATGTAATAAAATTAAATCATATTGGAATGGAATCAATCATTTTTTGCAAGCTTTATTTACTGAATCCTTTACCTTAACTAAAGTATTGATTATACTAAATGTAAATGAAGGTCCCTACCCGAATACGACAAATATGTATTTGTTATGGACAATACTTGCTATATATAGGAAACGTGTAACTAGAAAGTGGAATTCAAATACACCCCCAACCTTGGAAGAATTCTACACTCTACTGAAGACAACTGCATTGATATAAATAAAAATCAAAGAACTATGAATCTATCCCAGGCCATTGGTAAATAATCCTTGGAAGAAAGTTATATCTTTGGTGGACACTCTGCAATAATCAATATTGTATCTCTGATAACTGATCTGTTAATTCTATATTTAATAACATACAGTGTATATAATTGAAAGTTAGGCTATTGCAAATATTGTATATAGTCATTTAAAATGATATTTAAAATATTATGTAAATGTTATTTTAACTGAAAATAAAAAAATATATATTTGAGGAAAAAAAAAATAAGTGAGACCTGAAACTCTTCATACATGAGTTCTGCCAGACAACTAGCTAGCGTCCTGTTAACAACATAAGGATTTTTTTTCAGATGACGAGAATGTCAGTAATGCTTGTATAGAAAACAGTGTCAGAAACCTTAGCCAACTCTAGATATGCTGAATGCAATATGAGATTGATCTTCACTACTTTGCGGACTTTAATGAGATTAAAGAGGCAGGATCTCATTTGACAAAGTTGTATTGATAAGGGTCTATGGTTAAAAGATTTTCAATGTCCACATTATACAGTTGTGAGATAATATGTTCTATAGCTTTGCATATGAGGCTAGTGGAACTAATTGGTCTTTAATTACTGGAGTTCATGGCTAGACCACCCTTGTATAACAGCATTAGGGAGGAGTGTTGCTATCCAAATTTTAGATGAATGATTCAGCAAGCATTTCTAATTTTATGGGTGCCTTTATCAATCTTATCCTAGCATTCAGGACTGTCAGATAAAACTTATCCACATTCTTTAAGGGACCAAAACTGATCATTGAGGAGGAGCTGTTAGACTTGCACAATCCATTTACGCCATTCAGCTGTCAGTTATTAGAGAACTAAGAGAACAACTGAACTGGTAGTGATGATTTGCCTACTGAGTTATAAAAGCTGGATGGTGCATATTTTTCCCAGTTTTTCAGACAAGTATAAAGAAGCCTTTTCACTAGAATGTTTTACTCCTTAAGAGAAGTGCAAATTGCGTTACTGCAACGTTTTGAAAAATAAACTATGATTAAAAAAAAAAGTAAGTCCTAAAATGTGATGCAACAGCTTCCCTGCATTTTACAGGAGTCTCTGCCCCTATAGTCACTATCATGGGGTGCGCATCATCCATATCCATGCTATTTATAAAGCAATAGATATAGATAGATATAGATAGATATGTTTATGTGAGTACATGTATCCATATATGTACCTATCTATCTATCTATCTATCTATCTATCTATCTATCTATCTATCTATCTATGTTTGTATGTGTGTGTATATGTGTGTGTGTGTGTGTGTGTGTGTGTGTGTGTGTGTGTGTGTGTGTGTGTGTGTGTGTGTGTGTGTGTGTGTGTGTGTGTGTGTGTGTGTGTGTGTGTGTGTGTGTGTGTGTGTATATACACACACACACACACACACACACACACACACACACACACACATATACTATATTATAATCTCAAAAGCTGACTTTCACGAGTACATGTTCATCGACACATAAATATCAAAGAACGAGAATAGTGAAGTACCAAAAAAGCAAAATGGAGAACGCCTAACCCATTCCCGGAAGAAACAGCACCATACAGGTAAGGCAAACCTAACTGTACAAACCTTACCTAAAACTCTTTTTCATACGTTTTTGCAGGGGTCAAGCCACCCTGGACCCCCCACCCCCCCTTACTTATATATACCAACTCTGACACTGCACTACAGTGGGGAAAAGGATTCATTTTCTCATCCCCACGATCACCCTGCTGGCCAAGAAAATCCGTTAGGCATTCTCCATTTCGCTCTTTTGGTACTTCACTGTTCTCGTTCTTTAATGTACATGTGTCAATAAACATGCATTAATGAAAGGCAGCTTTTGCGATTCTGATATA